>NC_062529.1:6375839-6505839 GCF_022655615.1 Tachysurus fulvidraco
CGTGTAAGACGTTCTATAGTAAGTAATTAGAGAGACATTAAAGCATGTTCTATAGCATCTATCATGCTAAATATGTCCCAGGTTTTGACACGTCTTTCAGAATGATTAATGTTATCCTATGCAGCCACATCCATTATGTCATAGTGTGCTGTTTGTCACAGCCGCATTCGATTGAAGGGAAAACAAAATGGAGATGTTTAGCACTGACAAGCAGAGCGCTGAAAGACAGGAACATGCCTCATTGGGTTCTTTGTATAGTGCCTTTTCTTTTTTTAATAAGAAACATGTGGATGTCATGAAACATTTGTTGCTTTTGCAATTCAACAGACCAAAATATTTTGTGTTTGCCTTCATGGTTGACGCAGGATCATTTCACCAAAAAGCCTTGAATAGTAGGAAGTTGAAGCAACTTGATTTGTCATAGCGATGGTCTGGAGGCATTGTAGAATCATTCGAAGCCCGTTTTACACTGTACGAGATAATCTCCCAAAAATGTTGCTCATACTTTATAACTGTATGATTTGGTGTGTTCAGTGTGACAGAATATAAGATGAAGATCCTTTTAACAATCGATGAAACACATTCTTACGTCATAAATCTCCGGACCCCAACACGGTTGCATAAACCGAACCAATCTTTACAGGGAACTTGAGATTACAAGGACATTTTTTTTACAGTCTGTTAGCATGTTTCAACATCGCCATCATATTCATAGATTTATGTGTTGCCAGTGGTCGTGTTCGGATCTTTTCGTTTAAAAATTCTGACAAGAACGCTGATATCACAACCGGAGAATTCTTTTAAAAGCTTAGTCTAATCATACAATTTAAAGCTGGCTTAAGATGAAAATCTTTGCACTTAATTTAAGTCAAACAAGCGGGGGGAAAAATAGACTTCATAAATGACCTGATGAACTGATTACTCCAAGTCCTGTTGTATGATTAGCTAGCTACAGAGTGGCATGTGTATCTATTTACAGAATGGCATTAAGTTATTCCATGTCCCCTAACACAAATATCTGTCGTCTACCTACACTATGTACACCCAGGCTGACTCCGAGCTCCGGGTGTTCCAGCTGCGGGGAGAGCATGCGGTGGCTGTTACCCGACTGCAAGAAACCATTGCTGAACTTCAGAAGGATCGAGGCTATACACAGAGCAAGGGAAAAGTGTGCGATGCCTGTGTGTCCACTGAGGATGACACATTTCTCAAAACCTATCGCAACGTTTGCATCCAAACCGACCGGGAAACTTTTATCAAGACGCCTGAAAGCGAGAATGCCAAACCTGTTCAAAGCCTGCCTCGAAAACTCGACCTCGATTCCATCACCCAGAATCTGGGCGTGGTGCCCGGAGCACCACCTCCACCACCTCCTCCTCTTCCTGGCCAACTGCGTGTCTCACCAGCTTCAGGCTCTGCACCAGCACCACCACCCCCTCCTCCTCCACCACCACCACCACCACCACTGCTACCTGGATCAGTGCCACCACCCCCTCCACCTCCTTTACCTGGAGCCGGCGCTGCACCACCACCACCTCCGCCCCTCCCCGGAGCTGGTCCTCCACCCCCTCCTCCTCCACCACCTGGATTGCCAGGAGCTCCACCCCCACCTCCACCTATTCCAGGGGGTGGTCCACCACCTCCTCTGCCCACCTTTGCGATGGCAATGGAAAAACCACCCCGCAAACCAGCAATTGAACCAACATGTCCGATGAAGCCACTCTACTGGACTCGGATTCAGCTTCAAGACAAGTAAGGACACTAAATCGCCTATGCTTGAAACCACACACACACACACACACACACACACACACACACACACAATGAAGACATGTGTACGTAGCTCACAATTATGAGGGAAAACGCAGTACTTGTTTTGAAGTGCCTGTAGTTTATACAGCTGAAGGGTTTGGAGTGGCAGCATAGGACTTCTGTAGCAGTAAGTGGGATTAAGACAGGACGCATTACGCATCTACGCTGCATTATAGTCCTTCATCACTCCGGGAGCATCAAGGCTACATTGGATTTTCATGTTAGCCATCAGTGCTAAGGTAATATATTTTTTAATTTAAACAAAAGCTGCGTATATAAAGTTATGTGTACATTCATGACACCATATAAGTCACAATTTTAGGCTTGAGCGCTACTTTTTAGCCTTGACTTGTGAGCCTTACACAGTATTATTTATAATATATCGAGTAGCAATGACTCCACACACACAGAGTATCCCTCAAAGGTAAAAATCTAAAACGTGTATACATTGGCTCACCTCCAGTGAAATACTTTCACCTTGAGGAATGAAGCAAGACACATTAGAGCTTTTTAAACCAGTGGGATAAATGGAAGGCGAATTAAATTCCCATCACATCCATTTGTGTTGAACAAACCCACTGGAAACGAGGTTCTCCAAATGCTTCAGCTTAGTCTCACTCGTTCTTAATTGAATCACTGGCAGCATGGTTGATTGCTGTGGTATTCTATCCGTGACCAACTTCTTGACCCTTTTATATGTTTTAAAACCTTATTTCTCGCTCGTAAAGTTCTTTACTGAAAGTGGATCAGTGCAAGGGATAACTTGTTCACTAGGGTACAGACTTATCAGGAAACCATCAACCTAAATCTCGGTTCAGGTTTATTTTAATATACACAAAACAAACAGGGAAAGTACGTGCTAGTTTACGTGTTTCAGGAAGAGGTCGTTCGAAGATGGCCGGTGACTCAGCTGTTCTGACATCTAGTCAGAAGTTCATTTCACCACCTCTGTGCCAGAACAGAAAAGATTCTTGGTGTACACCTTTTTTTTTTTTTTTTTTTACAAAATACGTCCTCACATATCTACGTCATCTAAGACAAATATTAAACCGGGTTACAAGCATTTTGATATTTAAGTAACATTAATACATTTTACTCTAGCTCCCTCAAAACATCTCAATTTTTTATTGATATATATATACAGACTGAGACTGAGACACAGAGACAGAGAGAAAGAGAGGCAGACTGAGAGATAGAGAGACTGAGGCATAGAGAGAGAGACTGAGACACACAGAGAGAGATAGAGACACAGAGAGAGAGAGAGAGAGAGAGAGAGAGAGAGAGAGAGAGAGAGAGAGAGAGAGAGAGAGAGACACAGAGAGAAAGAGAGGCAGACTGAGAGAGAGACTGAGGCATAGAGAGAGAGACTGAGACACAGAGACAGAGAGAGAGATAGAGACACAGAGAGAGAGAGAGAGATAGAGACACACACACAGAGAGAGAGAGATAGAGACACAGAGAGAAAGAGAGATAGAGACAGAGAGAGAGAGAGACAGACAGAGAGAGAGACAGACAGACAGACAGACAGAGAGACTGGTAAAAAAAACAACAGTTTGTTACTATTATAAGAGGAACTAAGTTCATGGAGCTCATGGATTTTCCAGATATAAGCACTAGTGCTGCCAATACATTCAGTAAATAAAATATTGTTATTTTACCAAATTGTAGTAAGAATAAAACACATGTTGTTACTCTTACAATTTCAGGGTGGCATCCCTACAATGCCGTTGATTATTTTCCCATTTCTGTATAGACGTCGCATTGTATTAGTTACGTAACTGCAGACATAACTGTGGATGAATCCGTTCAAATATCTATTTTGGAATTCTGGATATTTGCATGAACCCACATTCTTTAGACAATCGATAATCTATCCTAAAGAAACCATTCCATTAAACTGTCCTACATGAAATAAGATTTATGCACTACTAAGCCCTCTCTGGCTTTTCCTCAGTCAAGAGCAGTTTATGTGAGCAGATGGAAAGGAGCTGCTATATTATCTGAGGTTTTGATAAATTTCTCCTCCTTTCCGAAGGACAGAGTGAAAAAGGAAGGTAGCAATGAGGAGTCAGCGAGGGCAATGTTCGTCTCCCCCTCTGCTTCTGACCAAGCAGCCTGTTTGTATTAACCATGTTACTGAGCAACAGGCAAAATCAAATACCTCTCATGCTTAATGACGCAGTCGTTTTGGAGGACAGAGAGTGGTCCTCTGCAGGCAAATACAGTGCTTATGGAAGAACACTTGGGACGTTACATTTCTTTGACACACGTGGGACAAATTTGTTTTGTTTTGCTATTTTGCTAGTTTTTTTTCCCCCGTCGTTTCTGTGAAACTCTCTGAGCTTCGCATTCTTATACTCACTTTCAGCAAAAACATTTCTCCTCATCTCAAAAAGTTTCAATAAACTTTGGACGGAGGTTTTAAGCAAAAAGAAAAGCATTGTTTACAGCGCCGAGAGAACAGCTTGCCTTGGTATTTCTAGTGGTGCCTAATCTGTTCTTTATAATCCTCCCTTTTCTCTGTCACAAGCTGTTGCTCTAATGGCGTCTGAAGCATCACATATCTCTACATGCTTTTTGTACGGTCATACGGCTGGTGTATCTCTTTTCCAGTAATAACACGCTGTGGGAATCTCTCGAAGAGCCAGATATCGTTGACCCAAAAGAGTTTGAAGAGCTTTTCTCCAAAGCCACAATGCAGCCAAAGAAGAAACCTCTTTCCGACACATATGAGGAGAAGCCCAAAGCCAAGAAGGTATGTCTCCACCTCCTCCTCCTCCTCCTCCTCCTTCTCCTGCTCATCCAAGTATTTGCACCAAATTAAGAGGTTAGGGTCTTTATTTTCCTCATCTAATGACCAGTTATCTGTCATGGTATATTTGCTGGACCTTAACTGAACTGGACACACAGGCGATAGCTATATAGTATTATTCCATGGAATCAATTAAATGATGATGGAATGCTTTATTGGTACCACTAGAGGGTATTTGAGACACACATCAAATCATATTCCTGCTCCACGGTGTTATTCATAACGTTCCTCTGCGCCCGACACGGCCGACATTTCTCTTCGGCTTTCTTCGATCTCGCACTGTTTGTTTGCTGCACCTTATGATTTGATGTACAGTTTAATGTGTAAGGCCATACCGACACCGAACCAAACCCGATTCCTGTGAGCACATAAAGTTTCTCTGATTCAGACCCAGAAATGGGGTCATTGACAAGCAATCTTCTAGCTATACAGTTTGATTCAATTCATCTTGATTCGTTTAGCACTTTTAACAACGGACATCGGCACAAAGCAGTTTTATAGAAATATAGGAATCAGGATAGAAACAATATAAAACTTGAGGGGATCCAGATTGAAAAATAAACCTATTCTCATCCGGGTGACATGATATCATTTAATTATAGTAAATATCATTGAGGCAATGACTCTCTGCATACAGTATTCACAGCTGCTATGCATAATCCAGGTAATATAGATATCATCTAACTGCATATCTAAATCACTGTTTAATATCTCTAAACATTTTTTGTTACCAATTTCATGGTAGCCATGAGCTAAAATGCGCTGCCTCGAATTGGCTTCAGATAGTTGAATTAAGGGCGTTGGACGAATTAAAACAATCTCAAGATCTTTGTAAAAACAAACTTAATAAAATTGCAAAAAAATAAATCTGCACTCAATTTATTTGAATAGAATTCTTTCATGTATTTTTTTATGTTGCAGTTAAAAAAGAGTAAAAAAAAACAACAAATAAATGACTGATTGGTAGTGTGGGTATGCGTATGCCTAGTGGTTCATTTGTTGATCTACCGTTTGGAAGGTTGTGAGCTCGAAACCCTGGTCCACCAATCTGCCACTGCTGGGCCCCCAAGGAAGGCCCCTTACCCACAATTGCTCAGTTGTATAATTTTTTTCTTTATTACAGATCTATATACAGATCACTTTGTTTTCACATTGCTTATACCAAGATATTACAGAGTAATTGTATTTTTTTTTTTTTTTGAAGAATATATTTTGCATAGTATCTCAGTGCTGTTGAATGGTCAGAATGTGGTGGTTTTTATTTTATTGATACACTAAGTCTCAGGCTTGCACACATCTGACAGACTTTAAAACGTTTTATGTATGGAGTATATTGGTAGCAATCAAAGGCAAAGTTTAAAACTTCAATTTTTTTCTCACTCGATTTATTTATTTTTTTTTTTTTTTCAAGCTGCATTTTAACTTCTTATTACCATTAATAGTCAGTCTCTTCAGATTTTGTGGAGTTATCGTGTGATTGTTGTGGCCAAAAACGCATGATTTTGCAGCAGCTTTTTTTCTACATTTTGTGTGCATTTTATATTTTTTTTATTTGTGGAAGAATTCACACTCATACAATCACAGTATTCTTTCATTTTAAACTTCTACCAGTGAAGATGCCTGTATATTTTTTTCTAAGATAGCTCTACTCATGTTCAATACATTTGAATTGAGAAGGGTTTTTGATGAGGTCACCCTACAGTATAGCTCTATAATGTTAAATATTCTTGAATGTCGTTGCTGTTGTTTGAGAAGAAAACAACACTTTGGTGCTCGTTGTCATAGGAAACGAAATAGCTTCAGGTGGTAACTGCATCCCATTACGATGCCATTGATTATTTTCCTATAACCGCACACCCTGTTGGGTTTTAGCCCTCGTTTATATGACTGGTCCCATAAACACTCTGTTGTAGGGTTCTACATATAGCTAAGTCCTCGCTGAGGAACAAACCACAGAAGCATGTAGGACTGTTGTGATGTTGCACCGTATCAGTGTAGGTACAGTAGTGCGGGGATGTGGTAGCTTAGTGGTTAAGGTGTTCAAATCCCAGATGCCACTTCCGCACCCCTTTAGAAAGGGCCATAACCCTTATTGTAAGTTGCTCTGGATAAGGAATCTGCCAAATGCTGTAAATATAAACGAACAGTGGGGTCAAGGCCATACAAATACCTCTGACACCATGTTACATGTTAAAAAACCGTAAAGAACAATAAATGAAACAAAGTCAATATTTGCTGTGATCATCAGGTTTATAAAGAAAAGGGGGTTTAGAGTTTTAAATAGTTTCTTGCAGAACCAGCCACAGTTCTGCTGTTGATTTTGACCTTTACACTTGCTTGTTATATTTGCCCACAAAACTTATGTAATATGGTGCAAATGTGCAAATATGGTTTTAGTTGTTTGGAAATGAAAAATCTTTTTGTACTGACTCCGTAATGTAGAAATCATCAAATTAAAAATCTATAACAAAGTTTGTACTAAAAAAAAAAATGTTGCTGTAAGATTCCAACCCCGACTGTGATGTTCCTTTCAGCAAGTCAGCACATTCACTGGCGTCCAGTCAGCTCCACTGGCCCTGTCTAGTCTTGTCTAGTCCTGTTTCAGATCCATACACACTCTCTTTCTGATCAATCAGTTAGGGCACCAAGTCGCCTTTGTGTGCACGTCTGGTCACTCTGTCCTCAGAGGTGGCCTCGATTAATATGAGTGCAGACAGGCAGAGGTCTTGCCAGCTGTCTGTTGCCTACAGTCTTCACACACTGCAAGGCTAGCACTTCATCACTCAATGCTAGTTTTTTTTTCCCATCTAAAAATACTGTTCCAATCTGTTTCACTTTTTCCAACGATCTCTCTTATTATGTCAGCTTGAAGTCGTTTAACCAAATATGACTTATTTTCTCTACATGAAAAGATGATTTTTTTTTTTTTTTTTTGGAACAAACTCATTATAGCACAGTGAAATTATTTTCTCTCATATCCCAGCATGCCTGGAGAAGAAAGGGCTAAGGGCCTTACTCAAGGGCCCAACAGTAGCAGCTTGACAGTACTGGGGTTTAAACCAAAACCTTATGATCAACAACCCAGAACCTTAACTGCTTGATCCATCACTGCCTCTGCTGGATATAATGCACTGTACTGGATATAAAACATAAATCTATAGCATATTTACTTGAAATCAATAGCAAAATCTCTGTTAAAGTGTAATTAATAAACATTTAATAATTAAGGAAATACTAATACATTGCATGATTGCATGTGACCTCCTGCACTGCGTACAAACGTAATTGTTCAGAGTGGTCGGAGAACCAACGGTTCTGTTAGCAACAAGTATGTACTGATACACAACATTCTTTTATGTTCTGACTTCAACGTTCTTGGCTTTGTACGTCTTTTGCTCTCCTGTATATATTAACAACCCCACTGAAAATAACAAATGGAAAATGTGATATGAATGAAAGAAAGCCAGGAGTCCCATTGAACATAACAGGAGAATGTGAGCAAGAAAACATCTCAAGCTTCGTTGTCCTATATTTAAAGTCGATTGGATGAAATCGGCCGAGACGACTCGAACACGTACGAGGAGAAATAATGAATGACAAGCGGTTGTTGGATAGCATGTATACAGATGTATGTGCAAGAACAAAAGCGGAGCGTAGTAAGTAAGGACTGTTATTAAGCTTCAGCACTGTGTCAGGTGAAAGTGACAGATGAATATTGGCGCGGAGGTTCTTGGCAAGGCGCTGCAATTTCCAAAAGGTCGGCTAAACAAAACTAACACGTTTACATCTCCATCTTCTTTTTATTTTCAGTTGTATATACTTTAAGGTATAAATAGTTTTTCTGCGTCACCCTTCCAAGAAATGATGGCCACCGGAAAAACAAAAGATTTCGCCGTGGAGAAATTTCAGAAGGGGGGGCGGCTGACAGTCAGACCTGGCCTAATGTCAGTTTCCTACACTGACCACCAGTACACTACGTTGTAGGGGGAAAAAAGCCAGTAGCTGATAGCAGTCAGGTGCATCAGGATTGGTTCAATGGGGTCTGAGGAACGATGTAGGGGTTGCAATGGGATTGTGTGCATTGGCATCGTCTTTCTCAAATATCTATCCGGGAGTGATAACAGTGTCTGTGTTTATGTGTTTCCAGGTTTCTCCCTTATCTCTTGCCTCAGGGCTTCTTTTTTTATAATTGTATATATGTATTGATCATTATGAACATTGGGTTTCTCTGCGAGTTATTTTTTTTCCATCCACGGTCGTGACAACAATGCAAATATATATAACAATCGCTCTCAAAACTGACAAAAGAACAGAATCTCTATACACAACTAAATAAGTTAGTTGTGTAAGGGGTGGGAGGTTGGTGTGTGTGTGGGGGGGGTGGGGTGGGGGGTGTTAATTCGTTTCATGTGTCCTTTTACACACAGTGTATATTCTTGAGGCCTTCTCTCTTTCTCTTGATTATCATATGAAAGAAGAGGAGATGACATAAAGTGAAGGAAGTCTCCGTCATCTCAGTCCACTGCACCCAACCTAATTGCAGGCATCTGGGTTCACTTGTGACGACGGGATGAACACAGCCTTTGATGAGGCTTAAAACCTGGTTTTAGCACATTTTTCTTGCCCTGGTCAGTATTGTTAAAAATAATAATGCATTATGAATTGTCGAGGAAAAATGTTGTCCTAATGTCTCTGTTGTTCTAATACAGGGCTATAATACGTAGCCTCGTATAAACATCACACAACAGTTCTAGTCTCCAGATGAATCACGTTTAATACACAGTTTGTATAATAATAATAGCAGTCAAACAAAGTTTTAATTGGTTCTGAGATGATTTATGGGCACTATCACCTCCTGTTTACTAAGCTGTTATTTAGGCTAAGCTTTTACGCCCGAGAGTGGGATCCGGAGATGTAGTATGTGGTTCTGTGTCAAGATGCTCTTTGGCAGAACATTTTGGTAATTTGGTGTGTTTGTGTGAAGAATTTTGGCCTCAGTTTGTGCTAAATGGTGTTGCCGTTGGTGTTGCGAAAGTTAGAGAAAGACCATTAATAACATGGTGTTGTCTGTGTCTCGTCTTCCCATTCACAGCTGGTGCTTTTCTTTATTCATGATGTTGACTTAGTGTCCTGTCTTTGAAGACTTGAAGACAACAAAAGTCCAATCTACGGTATTGAGGCGCCACACAATGCTGTGCCGGTGGTTTTAATGTAATGGCTAATCTGTACCTGTACATGTTCAGAAAATTTGGTTTCTCCAGGGTATTATAGGCCTTCTCATGGTGATAGTGAGGAGTTTAGCAGTCAGAGAAAACCTAGGAGTTTTCTGAATTGAGAGAAGTTTAAATTGGAGGTGTTTTTTTGTTTTTACCTCACAGAGATGTCTCTGGGTAAATCTGTACCAGGCATGTCCCACTGAACGGAGACCCAGGAGAAATTGAAATTCACTTTTGTCTTGGGATCCCACAGGAGGAGCTGGGATATGTGACTGGGGTTAGAGCCATAGTGTCTAGGTTGACCTTCTCAGCCTGTTGCCACCGCAACCCCTGTCAGGAGAAGCAATGACCGAATGTACAAGCGAGACGTTTTTACTTTCCAGTAGGAGTGAACAAGCTTCCGACGTGAAGCTCCTGAGACAAAGAAAGACCAGGATTATCAGCAGGAACATTTATTCTTAGTATCTGCCTGGTCAGACACAGAGAGCCTATTAGTTTGAGTAGCCTATATTTTTAGAAATTGAAAATAAGATTGTTTGAGAACACTGGTACAAAAAAAAAGATGCATACTGTAAATCTCCGTTATAGACCATTCTGCACATTATTAGCTGAGGTTAATGAACTCCAGTGTGGGAACAAAATGTCAGTCAAGGCTATTCGTACTTCAGAATTATATCTGAGTACTGATAATATATTATTTCATGACTACAACATTCTCTAACAAACCAGTTTATGCTAATTAGGCATTCTTAGCCTGTTGTCATTACAGCCTCCATCAGGAATATTAATGACTGAATTGTTGAATGGATTTCTATACAGTATAAAGCTTGTAACTGGCACTGTCTCATAGTGTAAACCTTAATAACTGATTAATAAGTGATTCTTATTTTTTTATGCAATCAGCATCCTGCTAATTTCACAGGGAAACACTTTCCATTTTTGCTATGGAAATTGTTTGCTTTTCTGACGACTCGGTTGAATCTCCTCTACAGCCACAATGCCTAATCGGTTAGCTCTGCTGAGCACTAGCGCCACTCAGTCATTGTACAACACATGATTTATAAGCCTGGTTAGTTTTAACACGCTAGTTCATTAGAGGTGTTAAGAGAGGCACTCCTGCTCTTGCAGTGTCTGTGGGAGGGGAGGCCAGGGGAGATCCCCGGTGACATTAATAATGAATGCAGTAGCAGCATGCCCACTTTGCTGGCTGTAATGCAATACTCACTTTAAAGACCCCTCTTGCTGATTCCCACTGAACGCCTTGGTAGCTCAGTGCCTGCAAGAGCGCTCAACTGCTACCTAATGAATAAGTCGGAGACATTAACTTTTAAAGTCGGGCTTTAACTTGCCAAAAAGTGTTTTGTCCTTTATGGGGATATTCACTCATATGTAATTGTGACCATATGTAGGGACAAATAAAAATCCTGTAAATTTATAGTTTGTTATAAAATCTGTAAGCCTGCTTGTCCAGAGCCGAAAGATGTTCTTTTATGGTTCTTCTGGTTCTGCTGCTTTTGTTCCCAACTGCATCCAAATTGTGACTATAACAAAATGATTTTTACCTTTGCATTGGTGTTGCTATACAGCATATAAGCTTAAAATGAGCTCTGATAAGTGATAAAGTACTATGATTGAGAGGTTTTCGTGAAGAGGTGAGCAGTCAGATGTGAAGCTCCTGGGACAAGAAAAGACCATGTTTATTAACAGGAACATTTATCCCCAGTAACTGCCTGGTGGTCAGAGTAGCTTAAATTAGCTTAAACTAGTTTGAATCTTGCAGTCAAGTCCAAAAGTATAATGTGTAAGCATTATTTTAAAAAAAAATCTATTTGCAGAAATTCTGTTTTACTTTAAACAAATTATGATCTAGCTGAGGTTGAGGAACTAGCAGAGCTAGAATTCACGAGGTTCTCCGTGTTTTCAGAGGCATAGTGGTTAAAGATTCCCACATTAAATTTTTTTTATCTGAATACTAATCATGTGTTATATATGCAGTGTGTAGATGTGACTTAATAGAGTGATTTATATCGTTTCTACAACTGAGCAGTTGATAATTAAGGGCCTTGCTCAATCAAAGGCCCAGCAGTGGCTATTAGGGGCACCACCTGGGTACCACCACCTTTTTGCACGTTGTTCAGGGGTTTCCTCCAGATACTCCCAGACTTCCTCCAGATATTCCTCTCCAGTCCAAAGACATGTGTTGTGGGCTGATTGGATTTGTGTGGTGTGTGTTTGGTGTGTTTGTGTGTGTGTGTGTGTGTGTGTGATCGTGCCCTGGGATGAGTTGGCACTCCGTCCAGAATGTCTCCCAACTTGAGCCCTGTGTCCCAATATCAATATCACAATGTCAGATTAAGCTGAGTTATTAATGGCCATAAAGATATTTGTTGCTACCGTATATGTTCTTTCTGTTTATCCAATAGTTCATAATAAGCCTGTGTATTCCTTCCTGACTTTTGGTCATTTATCTGCATTCCTTCCAGAAAATCAAGTTATTAGATGGGAAACGTTCTCAAGCCGTGGGGATCCTAATATCCAGCCTTCATCTGGAGATGAAGGACATTCAGCAAGGTGAGAACAGCACCCCTACACACAACCCTTCTAACCATTTCCTGCCTTTTCTAAACGCTTCCCGCTCTTTTAATTAGACCGCAATTCACTTAAATCATTCGTTGCGGACTTGATAACTCACAGATGGGTCAATTATTATTATTAACAGGGGAATATGTGAGCAATGAGCAACTGTAATTTTCACTGATGTCTTTTGATTTATTTCCAGTCAGGCTTTTTTTTTTTTTCCTGAAATTCCTACATCTGCAGTGAGTGTTGGTGTCATTTGAAGGAAAGTGCGTGTTTGTGTGTACTGTATGTGTCTGGGGATTTGGTGAGTAAGCGAGCTTGTAGTGAAGGAACGAGTGCTTTTTAGGGAAAAGGGTGCTTTTTAGTGCTTTTGTTTTTCCCCAATTTGGGAAATATACATAGGGTGAATGTGTGTAGGTGAAGGAGAGATAAAAGAGAGATACAGAAAGTGAGAGGACAGAAAGTTAAAGCCTGGCTGTCTGTAGGGAGGGTGATCTGGTTATTTTAGCTGGTAACACTCTCTATACCTCTAACAGGAGTGAGGCAGTAATAATCTGAGTGTGTATAAATCTACCATCGCTGAACACACACACATACACACACGCACACACATACACACATGCAATTAGCCACACACATTCGGGTCCACGTGACATTTTTGGTCAGGCAGCCACTTTCTCTCTCTCTCTCTCTCTCTCTCTCTCTCTCTCTCTCTCTCTCTCTCTCTCTCTCTCTCTCAGCATGACCCCTTAATTTGAGGTCTGAGAGAAATACAGAGTCTGAGTGTCACAGTAAGGGGAAGTTTATTGTTAAAGATGTTTAAGAAGATAATCGCTTCTCAGCTTAACAAGTTAAACTGACACAGTTAGTATTTGTTGCATAAATGGGTAACACACAGAGTGAGACAGGCATAGAAACTGGTCAAAAGAAAAAAAAGAGTAAAAAGACTTTTAGATTGCACACACGAATTCAATGACCACTACTTATCTCGGACCTCCCATACACAAACCCTCGCATGCACACTGGCCCCTCACTCAAGGTGCCAGTAGTTGATGTCCTTTGATCTACTGGTGTGAAGAAATTTCCAGAACAAGTCACCCCCCCCCCCACCCACCCCCCTGTACACTGCACCCACAGCAGTCATCTTTGCGTGACTGATCAAACACTCAGCATGACAAAAACCTTATCCACATCTGCTGTACTTGTTGTCAGTGAGATTGTTAGCACATTACAAAGCTCAGCAGAGGAAGCGTTGTTATTTGGGGGATTTGAGTGTCTGTATAGGGGAGCCATAGAGTTTGTCATCATCGCTGAGGAAACCTCTTAGCTTAATTGTATGTACTATAGGTTATAGAAACGTACATGACCTGTCTGTCAAAAATTTCTTCCCTTCCCTTCTGTTCCCTTCCCTTATCTTCTATTCTCTTCTCTTGCAATATAGATCATTATAGAACTGTGGTAGTTCTGCATGTGTGGGTTTTGAGGTTAAGCAATTACAGGTTTTTGGCCATGACCCAGGGTCTAGAGGCTTAGTCCCCTATGCCTACTTGCTTGTGTTTGTGTGTGTGTGTGTGTGTGTGTGTGTGTGTGTGTGTGTGTGTGTGTGTGTGTGTGTGTGTGTGTGTGTGTGTGTGTGTGTAAAACCATAAGAGAGACTGTAACTATTACCATAGTCATTAACATTCCCTGCATCTCCTAGCTTGTGCTGCATAATGAAGAACATTGCGCTTACAGTATCTAAGTGTACAGTATGACATATATGGTATTAATTAATTAATTTGTATCTGTAAATCCAGACAAACTCACTTAACAAAAGCACATCTCTATTTAAAAATTCAATAAAGAACTGCACCAGACAAAAAATGATTTAAAACCTGGTTATTGGTTATTTCCATATAAAATGTGAGAACAATGGAAAAATACATTCAAATTGTTAAGTTGAGCACAATTGAGCTTTTAGGCCACGTTCACACTGCAAGTCTTAATGCTCAATTCGGATATTTTGCTCAGATCAGATTTTTTTGTTTGGCTGTTCACATTACCTTTTAAAATGTGGCCTATATCAGATACCAGTGTGAACTGTTTGCTGTTTCGAACCGACCCGCATGCGCAAACGAACAATAACAATGACGTCACACGCAGCACGCCATTGCGCTAAAAAGTTGGCGAGGTTATGGAGGAAGTGTTGTATCATCTGGTGCAAGCAAACATATCATATAATGCTATAATGTGATGTATTCAATGCAGACATTATGAGCTGGTTCATGTAACCACTTTATATAACACTCTTAACACACACACCTTACCAGTCAAGTTTGTGTCATGTTTTCGCCGGCGCAAAAAAATAAATAAAAATAAATAAATAAATAAAAAGATTTTGCCGGCTCATAATTGTGACGAATGTCGATGTAGATTGACATACTGTAAAAGTCGCATCAAATAAGCCTTGGCTGTTCACACTGCGGCCACATTGGAAAAAATCAGATTTGGGTCTGATTCAGGACCACATACGGAAGTGGCCCAGATCTGATTTGAAAAAATCAGATCTGGGCCAGATTTGAGTGTTCACACTACTCCTGAAGAAGTCTGACCTGGGCCACTTTTACCTGCAGTGTGAACGGGGCCTTAGTTGCCTTCATTGTAACATATAAGTCTACTATTATATATAGTAATATATATTATATCTATCGGGTGTATTGATCTATACAATATATGTATAGATCTGTAGTCTTCAGATAAACAAAGTGATGGAGTAATGATATTACCAGAAAAGTAATTATTTAAAGTGCTTTATACCTTTACTGCAGCTGAGACTGGCCCCATATGGACAGTATTTTTGTTATACGAACGAACCAAATGCCGGTTAAGTCTTACATATGTCTGGAAACGTATTTACAGTAAAACTTGTACAGTATGTGCCAGTGGAAAGCAAAGCGAAGCTAACCAAAGCGAGATTACAGAATTTTTTTCTGAATTTTTTTTCAGTCAGCGTAAGTTGTTTTGAAAGAGTCAACCCACAATAGCGTTGCCTTTGTCGTTTAATAGCTATGCGTTTTTTCACGTTATTTTGATTACAGATTGGTGCCATGGGTGGTCTGTTCTATTTTTAGCCCAAACTTAGCAGCATGACTTTTGTTAGGGTTTGTGTTTTTTTTTGTTGTTGTTTTTATATTTTGTGCAAGAATTAGTGAAGACATAGCACCACTGGTCCCAAGAAAGTAGCCAGGATGGTAGCAGGAAGTCAAGGGAGACACTTTCATCGAAAATTAAGAAAGAAATCACTAAAAAAGCAGCCAGTGCAAGAACAAGCAATCTTACTAGAGAGTACAGATAACCAGCGTCTACCATTAGCACAATGTTCAAGGAAAAGAACAAGATTTTGAGTGCTGACATAACGAATTCGCAAAACAAATTCAATTCATATGTCGAGGTGCCACTGTATTTGAGTATAACGATTATCGATTCAGGTTTGCCTCACATCTCCAGGGTTGGGGGTTTGATTCCCGCCTCCGCCTTGTGTATATGGAGTTTGCATGTTCTCCCAGTGCCTCGGGGGTTTCCTCTGGGTACTCCGGTTTCCTCCCCCGGTCCAAAGACATGCATGGTAGGTTGATTGGCATCTCTGGAAAATTGTCCATAGTGTGTGAGTGTGTGAGTGAATGAGAGTGTGTGTGTGCCCTGCGATGGCTTGGCACTCTGTCCAGGGTGTATCCTGCCTTGATGCCCGATGATGTCTAAGGCACAGGCTCCTACTGACCCGTGAAGTTCGGATACGCGGTAGAGAATGAATGAATGAATGAATGAATGAATGAATGAATGAATGAATGAATGAATGAATGAATGCTCTCCTTACTTCATTGGTATGGTAAGGTAAACATGGATTTAGCAAATGCAAGTGCAGACTTGATTTCCAAACTGGAAACAGAACAGTGAAGCACAAACTAAAATAACTTGTATCATTTGGCAGACACCTTATCCAGAGAGACGTACAAAAGTGCAAAACACAGACTATGAATGAGGCTAGAGATAGTGAAGCAACAAACTGGACAATGATGTACTGAAACACAGTACTGTAGGTTAAACATAGAATAGAATAGAGCAGGGCATGAAAGCCTTTATAATAGCCACATATACATTACAGCACAGTGGAATTATTTTTTTCACATTCTCCAACTGAGGAGTTTGGGGCAGAGTGCAGGGGCAGCTATGATACATCACACCCCTGGAGCAGAGAGGGTTGAGGGCCTTGCTCAAGGGTCCAGCAGTGGCAGCTTGGCTGTGCAGGGCCTTGAACCCCAATCCTCTGATCAACAACCCAGAGCCTTTACCAGTTGAGCCACCACTGCCGACAGGGAGAAAACCGCAATCATGTGAGGGTGATTGAGGCACACGAGTGTCGTTATCATTTGATATGCACCGAGGCTGATGGGTAATATAGTCTGGTGATTACGTAAATGGTGATTTCTCATTCGTTGGCTGTAGCATGGAGGCATGGTGGTACAGCAGGTAGTGTTGTATCTCTCATCTGTATCTCTCAGTTCATGATTTGATTCAGAGTTTAAGTTTCATTATGATGATTAGAGTTATTATGTAATTGTTTTTCTTTTTCTTTCAGTTTACCACTGTAAAGTAAAACCATGGTACAGATCAAATTATGAAGCATATCACTATCATAGCTGTCCATGTTTGCACTCATTTTCTTTATTATTACTTGCTTTATATTTCTGCTGTTATATAGTATTACCACATGCTTTATTATAAGATGCAGAAATATGAAATATGAATTAGACTAAACTATGATTAGATTACGTAAGCCAAACTCCTGTAATCGATGCACGCGCACGAAAGACGATGCACGTGCACGCTAAACCAACAAATGTTTGTTCTAATGAAATGATTTACTCCTGCAGCTGTTCTCACTGTGGATAACTCTATAGTGGATCTGGAGACGCTTGAAGCTTTATATGAAAATGTGAGTACATTTTGTTTAATTGCTCTTAAGATTTTATTTTCTTCTATTTAAGTTCATGTCAGCATAACACGCTACATTAAAACATCTTGTTTCAACGTTGTCTTGGAGTAAGATATTAAAGGTAGGGTCTCTGATTTTTAAAAGCCAATGTCGACATATAAAATCACCAAAACAAACGCGCCCCTAACACAAACGGGTCCCACCCCTGTATCGTCAGCTCCGCCCACACATACATACGTAACCCAGGCAACTAATGGAAAGAAATGTGTCTATCATAGCTGAAGGGAAGAACAATACGATTGCAGATAAACAAACAAGACAAATGACACACAAGCATAATCATGCAAAGGACGTCATATATTAGTTCTGTGTAACAAAGCAAAACCAACATTAGTCACCTATCGAGAAGGAAAAAAGCTCCTCGGCGTCTTAAGTAAAGTTGAAATTCCAGAGTCAATAACTCCTGAGCTAAACACTGTTACTACACAAAACACGGTTGTATCTCCTCTCTACAATACTACGATAGAAAAGAGGTGTTATTTGTGTAGTAACAGCGTTTAGCTCAGGAGTTATTGACTCGGGAAACTCCAATCTGTGAATATGCGGCCAACTTCCTGCTCCTTCAGTTCTCTCCAGCGCTGGAAAGCTGATCCTATATTAACACGTCCTACTTCTTGCCTTATCGTAAGCCTTTCTTCACTTTCTTCATTTGTTTTATCCTCCATGTCAATGTTAAAACTGCTTTCTGCTAATGTCACACATGGGCACTGAACACTCTCTCCACCCATATTGACAAGCCCCGCCACTTTCTGCTCATTGGCTACGCGTTTGTTTTGATTTTTGTTTTGTTTTTTGTTTATTATTCGGCCCGACTCCGAGTTTTCTGAAGCATTTCTCAAAAATCGGAGACCCTGCCTTTTAGACATTGATTGGGCTAACATCTGACTCATTTCTGTGACCTGGATTTGATTATTATTAGCTTTTTGATTAATGCTTGCATTGCATTGTGCCAGTAATTGTTTCATAAAAATTGTGATCACAGAGGGCTCAGAACGATGAACTAGAGAAGATCAAAAAACATCACGAGAACTCCAAAGAGGATGAAGTCAACCTTTTAGATAAGCCTGAGCAGTATGTCATTTTTATGATTGTTTTTTAATTTAATTTTGTTTAACTAAATTTTTCATGTTTGTTGGTGTATATTATTAATACACAATATTGTAATATTACTAAAACATTATAAAGTCCTCTTTTTGTTTGTTTGTTTTTAAAGCTGCAGCTTTAAAAACGGACCAAATCTATAAAAAAACCTGTGGTAATTTTGAAAAACTGGAGTGTTTAACTTGTTCACTTTGAGGTTGTGAATTCTTAAATCCAGCAGTGTGTTATTTAAATTGAAAACATGTTTATGCCACTCATAGCTTTTGGTTCTTAAGTAGTTCACGCTTAATACCGTTTAGTCGCGTCAAGATTTTTTCAGTTTGTGTTAAAAACCAGGTCTTCCGTGACATATCTACTTCGCATGCAGGCGGGAAAAAAATGTCGGTTCTTATCTCTGTGTGTTTTTTGTTTGTTTTTTATTTATAAAGATTCCTATATGAACTGGCTCAGATCCCGGATTTTGCCGACCGAACTCACTGCATCATATTCCAGTCAGTGTTTCTAGACTCCATAGCGTCTATCCACGGTAAAGTGGAGATCATCTCCAGAGTGTGTAAGGTACGTCCAGGCAGTGCTACCAGAACACTTCAATGCTGAGAGGAGAATGACCATTTTACATAGTGTTTATAATTCGACATTAAATATTTGTTTTTCTATTATTATCTATAATATTTATCTATTAATTTCTGTGTGTGTGTGTGTGTGTGTGTGTGTGTGTGTGTGTGTGTGTGTGTGTGTGTGTGTGTGTTTGTGTGACCCTGTAGGGTCTGTTGGAAGTCAATAGTGTAAGAGACGTGATAGGTCTTATCCTGGCCTTCGGGAACTATATGAATGGTGGGAACAGGACCAGAGGGCAAGCTGACGGCTTTGGCTTAGAAATTCTTCCCAAGCTGAAGGATGTCAAGAGCAGGGTATTTCAGCACAACCTCACAGTCACATGAAGAGACTTTGCTGGCTGTAATATAATTACGACTGAATTTTTAATCATCACGTTTACAGCATTTGGTCAGCACCCTTACCTAAAGCAACTTACATTTTATTTCATTTTATCAACTGCTAACTGAGTTGTTGAAGGTTAAGGGCCTTGCTCAAGGGCCCAACATTGGCAGCATGGTGGTCTTAGGATTTGAACTCACAACCTTCGAATCAGTAGATTTCTCAACATCTTAACAAACGAGTTACTAATTCCCAGTCTTAGATACTAAACGTACTTATTTCTGTTTAGCTGATATTAATCCGTTGTATCGATGTCGCTCTTGTTATACTGTGTACTTATGTTTAAAATTCTGCGGGAATTCTGGTTAAGTCACACCGCTTATTTTGTACCTGGGGTTAATAATTAATCCCAAATTTCACACTGAATATTTCTAAATCCTCATTTGCCCATTTCCGGTGTCGCCAATATAGCACTTTAAATAACGGCTTGTGTCAAGCTTTCACACCTTTGAGAAAAAAAGGTTCTGTCGGAACTTTAAGAATTGGTACAACAACAACAAAAATGTTTTTTTGATATCCAGGTTCCACTTTATCTGTAAAATACTCTTATTATTATTTCTGACCATCCCACCCAGTTTGTTCTTAAGACGTTTGTGACAATAACTATAAAAAATAACACTGACTTATTTTTTGCTTCAATTGATGCATTTGCTGTCACCATTTCAGTTTTTTGTACTCTAACACTGCAACTGTTTCCAAAGCCCACAGGGTTTATGGGACTGTGATATGATTTACGTACAGAGACATTGATGTACAGGGACATTGTTTCACACTGTACAATTTTGGCACCACAATGCCTGGTCAACACCACAAACTGGTGCTAACCTCATGTCAGAGCAGTGTTTCATAACCCCAGACTAAAAAGCTGTGATAATAGAGCTCCTAAATGACCAATGTGAAGGGTTCCTCTACCTTAGGTTAAAAGCAGCGCTTAGAATGATGATATCCCAGTGTAAAGAGCAGCGTGAGAGCACTTTTAACTAACAGTAATAATATATCACAATTTAATTTATGTCTATATGTAGTTTTGTCCTCAGGGTGTCCCCAGGTATGTTTTTGTGTTCTTAGGGTGTCCCCAGGTATGTTTTTGTGTTCTTAGGGTGTCCCCAGGTATGTTTTTGTGTTCTTAGGGTGTCCCCAGGTATGTTTTTGTGTCCTTGAAGTGTCCCCATGTATATTTTTGTGTCCTTAGGGTGTCTTTAGGTATGTGTTTGTGTCCTTAGCGTGTCACTGGGTATGTTTTTGTGTCTTTAGGGTGTCCCTGGGTATGTTATTGTGTCTTTAGGGTGTCCCCAGGTATGTTTTTGTGTCCTCGGGGTGTCCCCAGGTGTGTGTTTGTGTCCTTAGAGTGTCCCTGGGTATGTTTTTGTGTCCTCAGGGTGTCCCCAGGTGTGTTTTTGTGGGGGTTTTTTCTGTTATGCAACGTATGTGATGTGAATTTCACGCTTGTTTGCGGATTTTAAATGAAAGGGAATGGAAGAAAAGTGTTGTGATCAGACGTTCTATCCAAACCACCTCACACCACATCATCCATGAGCAGAAAGGCCTCCAATAAATAAATATGCTTTGTCTATTCATTCAATCCTTATTTAAATATTCCAGTTAAATTTCAGAATCTGTCATTTTCAAATGCAATATGAAGTTGATTATTATATTATTAATATGAAATGGACAGCTCTCTCTCTCTCTCTCTCTCTAAACTGTTTATCATCCTTCCCAGGACAATCGCATCAGTCTGGTGGAATATGTGGTGTTATACTACCTGCGAAACATGGACAAGGTAAGTTTAATGAAACTTAAAACTGTCTAATGATGAACTGTCGTTTAGATCTGCGTCTGAACTGCGTTCTGTTATTGGCCGCAGGATGCAGGTACGGATAAGAGTATTTTCCCACTGCCTGAGCCTCAGGACTTCTTCCTCGCTGCTCAAGTCAAGTTTGAAGACCTCTCTAAAGACATGCGGAAGCTAAAGAAGGATCTCACAGGTATGAGACCGAATTGCTGGAACTTCCTTTAGTGCTCTTTCCAGATAAAAGGCTTTTAAACGGATTTCTGTAATGCCATACCTTAATTCATTTATTACTGCTCTTTTTTTTTTGTTCCTTGTTTTTGTGATGTTATGGAATATAAATCCACCAAAAAAAAAGTAGGAGGCCCTGCTTAAACATATATAGCTAACAAATTTGACAATAAAATGTTTTTTTACACGTCTACACAGCAGCTCTATAAGCAGGCAGGAGGTTGAGGGTCACGCTCTTAGCAGCCCCCGTGTCTGCGATTATTTAAATCAACCAATAATACAACATATGAAACCAATTAGCTGTGTTCTCTCTGCTCTCTTCTACGTTCACAAATCACAGTTAAACAAAAACCCTGATCCTTACTGACCCTGAGGGGGGATACAAAGTCGTCTACAAAAGAGTTGCCTGCTTACCTTGAAGTGTCTGTCATTCATTTATTAGAAAGAAAATAGAAGACTAAGAGACAATAAATGCAACATAAGTGCCTTAGTATTTGATCTGGACTGCAACAAAAAAAACTTTAAAGCATCTCACCTTCTGGTCCTCAGGGTTTTGGCACCAAATTGTCTGAAATTGCAATGCTTTGGACAAGAGAACTTCTGGCTTATTTATCTTTTATCCTCACCATGAGCCAACAGGATTAAATATTTATGCGGTGCTATCATAAACCACGCTGCAGAAAACAAGTGTTCTCAATTAACCCACTGGTAATGCAGCCAAGATCTGGTACTAAATATCGGTTTGTTCACAAGTCACATGTGGAGAAGAGATGCGTTTGCTTAATGACTTGTGTCAATGCTGTGGCTCTGATGGTTCATCTCCGCTGCCTTTGATATCAAATATAGGTATATAGAATACCTAGGGACAATATAAGGTGTCTTTAGGTATGTTTTTGTGTCCTTGTGGTGTCCCCAGGTATGATTTGTGTCTTTAGGGTGTTCCCAGGTATGTATTTGTGTACTTAGGGTATCTCCAGGTAGGTTTTTGTCTCCTTAGGATGACCCCAGGTATGATTTTTTGACCTTAACGTGTCCCCAGGTATGTTTTTTTTTTACCTTAAAGTGTCCCCAAGTATGTTTTTGTGTCCTTAGGGTGTCCCCAGGCTTTGTTTTTGTGACCTCAGGGTGTCCCCAGGTATGTTTTTGTGTCCTCAGGTTGTCCCCAGGTATGTTTTCGTGTCCTCAGGGTGTCTCCAGGTATGTTTTCATGCTCTTATGGTTTCCCTAGGTATGTTTTTGTGTCCTCAGGGTGTCCTCAGTTGGTGTTTGTGTCTCTAGGGTGTCCCTAGGTATGTTTTTGTGTCCTTAGTGTGTCCCTTTGTATGTTTTTGTGAAACAATGTCTTTTTTTTCCTGTCATGCAATGTGTGTGATGTGAAATTCACACTTAATCTATATAAGTATATAGAAGATCGAATGCTTTGCTTCACTGTAATTCATAACAGCAAGAACAATGAAAGCGTGACAATCGATGGAAATTCTCTGAAAAACAAGAATGGGATTATTAATGCCTTCAAGCAACGATTGCAAAAACTCTGCTATATTATGAGACGCTTGCAAGTTTTCAAAATGACTCCAGATTTTGACCAAGATGCATCATGTGACTCATAGTTAATGAAGCCTTTATGTTTGTCACATATACATTAGAGCAAATTTTTTATTCACATGTCCCTAATTTTTAGAGGTTGTGGTCAGAGCGCAGAGTCAGCCATGAATCAGCACCCCCAGAGCAGAGTGTGTTAAGGGCCTTGCTCAAGGGCCCAACAGCGGCATCTCGTTCGATCCTCCGATCAACAAACCAGTGTCTTAACCACTTGAGCCATCAGAATCCTTTGCCTGTGAAATTACCAAAATCTTTTTAATGAATTTTTTTTTTTTAAAAGCTAAAGCAAAATCAAGCAATTTTGATTGCAACATTCACAAAACAAATATCGCACCTTGCATGTAATAATGTCATTGTTCACAAGCTAAATGTTGAATATATGATAAAAAAAATAATCTTTGTAATTACACGTCAATGTTTCAGTGTTTAGAACAGGTTATTTTATTTAGATATTTTAAAATAGTGTTCAGGGGGCACGGTGGCTTAGTGGTTAGCATGTTTGCCTCACACCTCCAGGGTTGGGGGTTCGATTCCCACCTCCGCCTTGTGTGTGTGGAGTTTGCATGTTCTCCCCGTGCCTCGGGGGTTTCCTCAGGGTACTCCGGTTTCCTCCACCGGTCCAAAGACATGCATGATAGGTTGATTGGCACCTCTGGAAAATTGTCCGTAGTGTGTGTGTGTGTGAGTGTGTGTGCCCTGCGATGGGTTGGCACTCCATCCAGGGTGTATCCTGCCTTGATGCACAATGACACCTGAGATAGGCACAGGCTCCCCGTGACCCGAGGTACTTCGGATAAGCGGTAGAAAATGAATGAATGAAAATAGTGTTCACTAGTCTAATGCACACTATTCATACAGAGCAGAATAGAGAAGTTCAGAGTAAAAGAGAAGGTTTATTGCCAGATAAAGTCACATAAGTGTACAGTAGAATGCAATAGACAGGTGACACAGAGGTCATGCCGTGCAGTTAACATCATTGCAGTGCAAATACACAACAAGACGCAAGGCACCAAATGACACAAAACAGCTACTTTTGGTATAGCTGTACTGATACCATATTTATGTCTGTGTGTGTCTGTGAGAAAGAGAGAGAGAGAGAGAGAGAGAGAGAGAGAGAGAGAGAGAGGAGCTCCACCCTTTATGTTTTTTTGAAGATGACCATGAGAAGATGAGTTACAGCTTTGGGATTGTGGTGTGTTTTCAAATAAAAGTCTTGTATAGATTTTTCTCTGGAACTTAGGCACAAAATACACTGTCTTGCTGTGAGAAGGAGACTTGGTGAGAAAACAAGGTGATAAGAGTCTGTGCGCTACAAGTCGGTGTGTTTGGAGCCTCGCAACTCTTTTGCTTTTGCAGCACCCATGGTTTGAAACATGGCCTGGCTCAGGGTCAGGTCACAGGGTCAGCGTCAGGGTCAGAGAGCATAACTGAGCCTTGAGACACTCTGACTGCTCTCCTGTACAGCTTCTCACAGCAGCTGCAACCTGAGCTTTATTTCATCTCCTTTTGAGTTCTTAGCGGGACTCTTGCTGCTTTTCACTGACATTTGCTTCCTCTGCTCTGTGAGTTTATTTTCATATCAGCGATTAGTTCTTGCAGTAGGTATTAAGATTATGGGATCACAACACTCTTCTGGCTTGTATTAAAGAAGCAGATATTGGTGGGACAATGTGGCTACGTAATATCTTTGCTTCTTTTTTCAAGCATTTTGGACGGTTACATTGTCTAGATAAAACTTCATTAATATTTTTTTTTACAATGATTGTTCGGTACAATGATTGTTGTTTGGTTAGGATTCATTTCTCAAACCTTTATACTCATACTCTTATAATAATAATAATAATAATAATAATAATAATAATAATAATTCAATTCAAGTTTATTTGTATAGCGCTTTTTACAATGGGCCTCCTCTCAAAGCAGCTTTACAGAACATAAACATAGAACAGAAGTTAAACATAAGGAGAAAAAAGAATTAATATAGTAAAAAATTAAGATATATATAGTTCACAGTGTGTATGTATGTATATGTATGCATGTATGTATGTATGTATGTATGTATGTATTTATCCCCAATGAGCAAGTCTGAGGTGACTCAGGCAGCAGTGGCAAGGAAAAACTCCCTTAAATTTGTAAGGAAGAAACCTTGAGAGGAACCGGACTCAAAGGGGAACCCATCCTCATATGGGTGACACTCGTGGTGAGATTACAAATACACAGTCAAACAAGTGTTGAATTGGTGTAAAGATCACATGGAGTTCAGATCTCCTCTTGGTATCATAGAGTCCAACTGGAGCTGGTAGATCTGTAGATGTTTCAGGATTTTCAATAATAATAATAATAATAATTGTTGTTGTTGTTGTTGTTGTTGTTATTATAATAAAATAACTGTGTGGTAATACACATTTATAGAAGACAGCTCAAGACAGACAAGAAGTGCACATCTTGACATTTTATATATATATATATATTTTTTTTATATATATATATATATAATGGTTTCAGTTCCTGTTCTTGTGGTGTTCCTGTTCTTCAGGGGTTTCCACCAGGTAATCTGGTTTCCTACCTCAGTTTCACTAGTAGTGTGAATGTGTTTGCTATTGTGCCCAATGATGGGTTGGCACTCCAGGTAGGATATTCACTGGCTTGTGCCCAAGTCTCCTGAGATTGTCTCCAGGTCGGGAAGTTGGAAATCTTCAAGTTTCCTGCCACTCTGTGTAGAATAAATTGTACAGAAAATGGCTGGATGGAGAAAAATCTCCTGAAAGTAGCCCCAGCCTTTTTGTTTCTAAAGATGACTATAGAGCAGATGACTTACAGCTTTGGGGTTTTGGTGTGTCTCCGAATAAAAGTCTTGCATAGATGTAACTGTGGCACAAAATACACAACTCATTACATGTACACTGATGTTAGTGTATGAGAATAAATTCTTGTTTCTCATGCAGTTCACAATCCAGCTGCTTAACCAGCCTTATGTCTGTTAGTACCTCAGAGCTTGCCAGTGTCTTGTGATGGTCACTGTCAGTCAATTAGAGGCCAATTATGTAGTTATAGATCTATAATTTGATCCACCAGAGAGCTCTTCGGAAGAGCAATATAAAACCAACATTTGTTGAACCTTTTAGTTAAAGGCAAGGTCTCTGATTTTTGAAAGCCAATGTCGACATTTGAAATCACCAAAACAAACACGCCCCTAACCCAAATGGGTCCCACCCCTGTATCGATAGCTCCGCCCACACACACGTACGTAACCCAGGAAACTAATGGAAAGAAATGTGTCTTTATCATAGCTGAAGGGAAGAACAATACGATTGCAGATAAACAAACAAGCAAAAATGACACATAAGCATAATCATGCAAAGGACAAAGGAATATATTAGTTCTGTGTAACAAAGCAAAACCAACGTTACTCACCTATCGAGAAGGAAAAAAGCGCCTCGGCGTCTTAAGTTAAGTTGAATTATCAGAGTAAATATCTCCTGAGCTAAACGCTGTTACTAGCAAAACGCAGTTGTAGCTGCCTCTCTACATTACTACGGTAGAAAAGAGGTGTTATTTGTGTAGTAACAGCGTTTAGCTCAGGAGTTATTGACTCGGAAAACTCCAACCTGTGAATATGCGGCCAACTTCCTGCTCCTTCAGTTCTCTCCAGCGCTGGAAAGCTGATCCTATATTAACACGTCCTACTTTTTTCCTTATCATAAGCCTTTCTTCACTTTCTTTCTTTGTTTTTATCCTCCATGTCAATGTTAAAACCGCTTTCTGCTAATGTCACACATGCGCACTGAACACTCTCTCCGCCGCATATTGACAAGCCCCGCCCCTTTCTGCTCATTGGCTACGCGTTTGTTTTGATTTTTGTTTACTATTTGGCCCGACTCAGTTTTCTGAAGCATTTCTCAAAAATCGGAGACCCTGCCTGTAAGGGCTCACATTGAATGGGAAGGAACAATGGAGTGAAAACACAAACGTGTAAACACAAGTTTTTGTTGCCATGTTATGGAAAATCTTTCCAGAGATGAGACCTTTGTCTGGCCATTTACTCTGTGATCATTTAGATGTCAAGCAGTGGATCTTTTCCAATGCAGCAAAGCCAAAGAATTCAGCAGATAATCCACAATTATATACGAGCTCAGACTGCTGTCAGTGCATTTTATAAATCTTGGCTATTACCTTCAGAAAAAGAACTAAGCCTTGGTTCCTTTCTTTCCCACTGCACAGTCAGCGGTCTGCACCCACAGCCAGAGCTTGTAGCATTTGTTGATTCCGATAGTTAGAGTATTTATTATCAAAACTAAACTAAACTATTATCTAAACTAAAAGTTTGCACTGGATTGTAACACTAAGTTAGATACACTCCCCAAGCACTTTATTAGGAACACTACACTAATACAACATAGGGCCTCCATTTGCATTCAATACATTCTCAATTCTTCATGGTGTGAATGCTACAAAATTTTGCAAACATTTCTTTCAGAGATTCTGGTCAATGTGAACAAGATTGCATCACGCAATTATGCAGATTTGTCAGGCAAACTTTTATGATGCACATCCCTTGTTCTACCACATCCCTAAACTCAGTGACATGTTCATGTTCATACGGTGCATTTTTATCCTGGATGTAGCCATTTGAAAAGGGTAAATTGTGACCATGAAGGGTTACACATATCTGTGGCAATCAATCGATAATTGATCGGTCTTATCAAACCCAAAGTCTGCAATGGAAGCCTTACCAGCATCATTACAACACCTTCACCAGCCTGGATGGGACTACTTTCTGTGTGCCTCAGCAGAAATTGAGATTCATCAGACCAGGTTATTGTTTTTTTCCAGTCTTCAAGTGACCGGTTTTGGTGAAGCTTAACCAATAGGCTTCCCCATCCCTAAGCTGGCAAAAGTGGAACCCATTGTGCTTTTTGACAGTGAGATTTTTTACATACTTGGGTCAAACTTTTCTGTACATTTGTCAATAAAGTGGAAATTATAGAGGTGCTCATCTGGACAGATATCTTCTTCTTTTTCTTCTTCTTCTTCTTCTTCTTCTTCTTCTTCTTCTTCTTCTTCTTCTTCTTCTTCTATTTTTGGCTGCTCCCTGTTTGCCACAGCGGACCACGTGCTTTTATGCCAAATGCCCTTTCTGATGCAACCCTCCCATTTTTATCAGGGTTTGGGATCGGCACTGAGAGTTGACTCTGCTGTAGCTGGGTTAGCTCCCTGCCCAAGAACCAAA
The DNA here is from genome assembly GCF_022655615.1 of Tachysurus fulvidraco. Taxonomy (NCBI): domain Eukaryota; kingdom Metazoa; phylum Chordata; class Actinopteri; order Siluriformes; family Bagridae; genus Tachysurus; species Tachysurus fulvidraco. The sequence continues at coordinate 6,404,241 of NC_062529.1, forward strand.
CACAAGCCACGTCAATGAGAGCATGGGATCCTACCACTGGACCACCAGGAGGCCCATCTGGACAGATATACAAGCAATAAATTGTACAGAGCTCTGACAGTACAACAAGACCACATCCACATCTGCTATTCCTACAGCAATTAATAGAGGAGTGTATTGGGCAGTGTTTTCACAATGCTATGTGATCCATTTACCAAATGTCTGGGGTTAATTGGGCTTTTCTGTTTCGTTTATTTTGTTTAAACCTCTGCAAGTTATGCCACTTTATTTTCATATATGTTATATATTAAATCCTAAAGGTTTGGGTGGGATTGGTTAGAATTCCTTCAGAGTGGAAACGTTTAGTCAGAATTCATTCAGTGGGATTGGTTACAAATCCTTTGGGAATGGACAGGATTGGTCAGAATTCTTGTGATTGTAGACAGGATCGGTCAGGATTCCTTTAGTAGGCGGTAGCCTAACAGGTCAGATTCCGTTGGTAGTGGGTGGTATTGGTCAGAATTCCATCAAAGTGAAAATGTTTGTTCAGAATTTGTTCGGTGGGATTGTTTTAAATTCCGTTAAAGATATACGGGTTAGTCAGAATACCTTCAGGAGTAGGTGGTGTAATTGGTCAAAATTCCTTTGGGAGTGGGTAAGAAACCTCTAGGTTATTCTGTAGAAAAAAATGCCTTTTACAGGATGTATGATAAATAATATAATATTATAATAAGTGATCATCAGATTCAGCAAAGTGCTTAGTGGGCAGGAAATGCAAACACACAAAATATAGATATTTAACTCTTCAATGGAAAAAAAATGAATGAGACAGTGCATTGAATGAAGACAGTGTTAGCCTTCAGGTAAAATACACCAAACACACATATACCGTGCAACAAAGCACAAAGAGTCATCTCTCTCTCTCTGGCGCCCTGTTCACAAGTCTCGTCTGAACACATGGTGCGGTGGTGACTGCGCCTGTTCCACTAGCTCCAGTGAAAGGGGCCCTCGTACTAAAGGCCTTGCCTGCTTATGACATTTAGGGCCGTTTAAAGCAGGAGCCTGCTGACTGACTCACTAGAGTGATGGATGTTTTAACCTCCCTCGGACCCTTCTCTGAAACGGTAACCTCTCACGAATGCCAAACAAGCATTCTCTATTTTCTTTCCATTCCGCATTTCATCCTCATTTACTAGCATCCCAACTCTTCTGCTGTTTACTAATATTATGCAATAGCAAACAGCAGGACAGAGCAGCTACTGTTCTGCTCTGAGTTTGGCTCATGACATTCAGTACTTCAGGCAATATATAATAAAGAAAGACATGATTCTGGAGCTAAAATTATTGAATTATTGGCATTTGGCAGATACCATTATCCAGAGCAACTAAGTGCCTGAAAGTTTCTATCAAAGCATACACACTGATACTTGTTCACTAAGGCCACGTTCACACTGCAAGTCTTAATGCTCAATTCGGATATTTTGCTCAGATCTGATTTTTTTGCTTGGCTGTTCACATTACCTTTTAAAATGTGACCTATATCAGATACCAGTGTGAACTGTTTGCGGTTTCGAACCGACCCGCATGCGCAAACGAACAATAACAATGACGTCACAGGCAGCACGCCGTTGCGCTAAAAAGTTGGCGAGGTTATGGAGGAAGTAATGTGAGGTATTCAATGCAAACATTATGAGCTGGTTCATGTAACCACTTTATATAACACTCTTAACACACACACGTTACCAGTCATGTTTGTGTCACGTTTTGCGCCGGCGAAAATGTGACACAAACGTGACTGGTAACGTGTGTGTTTTAAGCAAAGAAAGTCTTCGCCGGCGCATAATTGTGACGAATGTCGATGTAGATTGACGTAAATGTCGCATCAAATAAGCCTTGGCTGTTCACACTGCGGCCACATTGGAAAAAATCAGATTTGGGTCTGATTCAGGACCACATATGGAAGTGGCCCAGATCTGATTTGAAAAAAATCAGATCTGGGCCAGATTTGAGTGTTCACACTACTCCTGAAGAAGTCTGACCTGGTCACTTGACCCCCAAAAAATCGGATTTGGGCCACTTTTACCTGCAGTGTGAATGGGGCCTAAGTCACACATTAAGAATACAGTCAATTTTAGTCCTTCGGGAAGCAGTAGGATTTAGACATTGTTGGAAGACATCCAGGTGTTTGGACATCTAGGGGAAGTTGAGAAGTGTCTTGGTGCATAGCTTACTTGTACCCTGAGAGATGGTGGGACCAGTCAAGCAGTGCTTGAGGACCAGAGGGAGCATGATGCAGTGTGGGATGCGATAAGTTCTATAAGTTCACTGCATGCTGGTCTGTTTTGGTTTTGTTTTATATCTGCTGCAGGCAGCTACAGTGGAGGGAGTGTTACTGTGGAGTGTGCAAAGCATTTTGGATTAGTTGCGTGTCATTTGGTGTCAAATGGTGCTCCGAGGTGGATCTGCCAGTATTGCCAAGGGAAAGAATAAGCACCAGAGTGGCCTGTGTAATGGACGTATCATTCTGATGTTGTAAAGGAGAACCTATCACTGACACAAGCTCTTCCACATTGATTGTGAACATTTCAGTATACAATAGGAATTAATTATAGGACATTTCATATGCTTGAGTTTAAAAAGCTTGTTCCGTATGCACTAGAAGATTGTCTGCAAATGTTCGTATTCAGTATAAGCTGAAGTCTTTGTCCAGTACAATGTTAGTTTACAATAGCTGCTACATTGTTTGCATATAGAGAAACTTTTTCAAAGAACATCTATGACAACATACATTTAAGCAATATTTGCTTTTCACATTCCCATACTGCTTTAGCTCTATGGTCTATATAATGCATGGGGACCAATAAGGCCATGCTACACACACAACATTGTTCAGGTAGACATACCTTACATATACAGTGTGGAGAACAAGTATTTGATACACTGACGATTTTGCAGGTTTGCCCACTTCCAACGTATGTAGAAGTCTGTAATTCATATCATAGGTACTCTTCAACTGTGAGTGAGGAAATCTCAAACAAAAATCCAGAAAATCACATTGTATGATTTTTAAATAATTCATTTGCATTTTATTGCACGACATTTGATCACCTACCAACCAATAAGAATTCCAGCTCTTACAGACCTGTTAGTTTTTCTTTAAGAAGCCCTCCTGTATCCGCTAGGGGGCAGGCTATGGTTGAACAGTACCTGGCTGGCTATGGAATATCTTTTTTGGAGGAGGCAGCTATTTTATAAAGTTTAAATCTATCCTTAATGAGCAAGCCAGAGGTGAAGGTGGCAAAGAAAAGCTTCCTGAGATGATGTGAGGAGGAAACCAGATGCAAAAGGAAACTTATCCTCATCTAGGTGACACCGGATAGTTTGATTATAAATAATTTTCGTTCTATATCTGTTTATTACTGTATATGGACAAAAATATGGCATATGCATAGCCAGGAAATTCAAACTAGTTTAAATGAAAACTTTCTTGTACTCGAAGTGGTTCACCACAGTGGAGCAGCAGGTAGCATTAATGCTTCATGGTGTCGATCATGAATTGTTTGCCAATTGAGTTGAGTTTGAACTGCTGTTTAGATTTTCTAGTTTCCTCCCATCTCCCAACACCCAGTGTTCCCACGAATGTCTGAATTCAACATGAACCTGACTAGTTACTGAAGATGAATGAATGAATGAATGAATGAATATATATATATATATATATATATATATATATATATATATATATATATATACACACACACACACACACCTGTGGCCGGACCACACGGACTACAGAGGACCTTGTTCCACAGTGAGTCAGAGGTTCCACAGTGTGACTCATTTGAGAAGTTGCGGTACCTGAACATTTTCGCACTGTTGAGGCCTGAGAGAAATAAAATAAGGTCCATATCAATCAATCTAATTAATAAAGGACATGAAAACCCGCTAATATAATCCAGGACCTGAACTGATTACAGTGGAATGCATAACAGATTGTTTTTCCAAATATCACACATTAAACACTTTCCACATTAAACTGCTTCGTATTCTCCACCTTAGGCTCCTGCCCCAGGTTAACAATAGCAGCAGCTTCTTTACAGCAGTGCCTGTCAGGTTCGTGTTGAGTTGCAAAGCATATTTAACAGTGAAGTTCTTGCCGAGTTAAAGTATTTACAGCCTTTGATAATGACTAGCAGGTGAAATAAATTTGGAAAGGATCTCTGCATTTGTTTTTTATATTATAACCCAAGAAAGCTTGTTTTGAAGAAACAATGTTAGAAGGTGCCAAGTTGTTGTTTTTTTTCACTCTTCCTGGGCGTGTGTGAATCCAGTTGTTTGGCTGGACAACAAAGCTAGGAGTTGGCACAAACAGTGCAAACATGTATCATAGCCTCAGAATGGGTCAAACCCAATCCATTCACCAAGTCTGGACTAATTCCGATGACTTAAGATGATGTCAGCTTGTCTATATAATTGTTCCCATTACACTGCAATAGAAAATGTTTTAAAAACACTGTTGATGGCTCTACATATGATATTTTGTGTCCTACTCCAATCAGCCTGTTTAAAATACAGAAACAGTTCAAGATAGAGTTTTTCAGAAACTTATCTCCTGGGATTTTCATACATAGCAGTCCGTAGAATTTACACAGATCCATTGAGTGGAACCGAGGTCAGAGGAAGCTGGTTCTGGCTGACATCAAGTCTACAGAAAGTCAAATAAGCAATCGTTATGTACAACTGTGGTGAGTAGAAAAGCATCTCAGCATTCAAAACATATTGTACCACATCAGGTTCTACTCCCATCAGACAAGAACACAAATCTGATGGGCACGGACTCACCACAAGTGGACAGTTGAAAACTGGAAGAATCCAGCTAACTTTTTTTTTTTTTGCCTAATCTTTGACTTTCCAGTTTGAGTGAGTCTGTGCCCATGGTAGCCTCAGATTTCTTTGCTGTGTGAGTGATAGTTATCTTCTGATGTTGTGTAGCCCATCCCATTTAAGATTCATGTGTTAAGTATTCTGAGATGCTTTTCTGCTCACCACGGTCATAAAGAGTGCTTATTTCCTGTCAGCTTAGATCACTCTGATTATTCTCCACTATCTCTCTCATCAACAACCTGTTTTAGCCTGTAGACCCTCCAGTCTTTTTTCTTCTTCACACCATTCTGTGTAAACTGTAAAAAAGAGTTGGATTTGAAAATCCCAGATGAGCAGTTTCTGAAATACTCAACAAACAAACAAACAAACAAACAAATAAATAAATAAATCCCTGATTATTACCTTGACTTGTATCTAAATGATTTTTTGAATTGCTGCCACGTGATTGGCTGACTGGATAACCGGATAACACAGATGTGCATATGTACAGGCGTTCCTAATGTATACAGTATACGTGTCTGTATGTGTCTGTATAGATTTCTGAGTAATAAATACTTGTCTTTTATATCGTATTACAGTTGAAATGCAAACATTAGTGTGAAATCTAGCACTTAATGCAGGGCATCATTTTCCACAAAAATTAAACCATGTGGGATGAAGCACAGAGATGATGTATGGGCTAAAAAGGGCTCAGTAATTACATGATGAGTTAAATCAGGTGTCTTTGAACATTGAAAACACAAAACAGACTAGGCATCTGTACTTGGGACGCCCGGGCCTGGGATTAATAACCGTTTCCATAAGAACAACAGACTTGTCATTGTTGCATGTAAAACGTGTTAATGAAAAGAAAATGTTTACTTTTAAGTTGTGTTGCTATAAAATCTCATTGAATATATGAAAGGCAATGATTTTGATCACAGGAGACTGACTGGGTAATGAATAGCATCGTTTCTTTTGTTACATTCTGAACCAGGCCCAATTTTGACTAAAAGAGATTTTAATAGCCATCTGTTTGGATGTTTCTATGTACATACACACTCGTTTCTCCTCGTGTGTTTCCTTGCTTTGAGTGTCGGTAACGAGACACGCAATCTCACATGCCTTTCATTAATCTCTGGCCAGTTTCTATACCCAACTCATTGTGGTGAAACAAGCTGTCAGGACTTCCTGAGTGACTTTTCAATTTAGTAAAGTTTATGTATAGAGCATAAAAGTCCTATTCACTAAATTCTACATCATCACATTATTGGGAGTAGAAAATGATTTACATATGAAACATGTCTTTGTCTTCAAATTCCACAGATGTTTTATTAGTTTGAACTAGGGATGTACCGATACCACTTTTTCTCTTCCGATCCGATTCCGATACCAGAGTTTGCCGGTATCGGCTGATACCGATCCGATATCTGTGTTCTTTTCTACCTTTAAAACTAAAGAATGTATACAACTCGTTTAGTTATTAAGATTTATTTGTTTCTGGCAAAGACATACAAAAATGCCCATTACTGTATGAAAAATGAAAACACAAAAAACCTTAAATAAGTATTAATGCAGTAGGAAACAGTAACTTTTAACAGTTAGTGGTATAACAATCTAAACCGTATATACTGCAATTATTAAATTCAATTATTTTCTTAAGAAAAGGCAATATTTTAAAGTGAATCTTATATTAGAACCCTTGAAACACAATGCAAGATGTATTAAACAGTAAACCTTGCACCCAAATGAGCGACATGTTTAACGCGCTGAGGTAAATGGAAAGGACGCCTGCTAAACTTGCCTGTCTGTCGCAGGCGGTTGTGCAACATATTTCCCATAAAATTTATTACATTTATTTTCATTAATGTAATTTAATATATAAGTGTATTTTCCTTATAAGTTCAAGCAATAGTTAGTTAATTGACATTAATCAACCACCACAGGCATGGGCGTCGGAAGTAAATAGTGGGCGTGTCCTGTCCCACACACATATAATGGTTCTGGCGCCCATGGATTTCAGGAAGCAGGAGCGTGGTCAATGCTGTAGGTAAAACGCGGAATGGAGTTTAATGTATTAGGGCATTCCTCAAGCGGAATAGATTCGACTGGCGGCGCTCTGAAAAGTGCGATACCCATGACCACGGGTATCAAATTTTTATCGGTCACGCACCACCGATACCCGATCCACTCAATATGCTTGGATGGGCACCGATACCGATCCAAAATATCGGATCGGTACATCCCTAGTTTGAACATAACACATTAAGGCTATAAGTGTGAGGGTGCTGTGGCAGCATTCTGTAAAGCAGTCAAATTTGTCTTTAACCAAAATTTTGTTTTTATGCTCATAAGATTACCTGCCATCTAAACTTTTAGAAAACATAAATATGTTGAAGAAAAATGATCTGGAAATGATCTGGATCTGTTTTTTATTTAGATTTAGTTTATATGGCTTTGGCTTTTTGGTTACAAAGATCATGTTGGGTAAATAGCCAGTTTAAAAAAATCCTTTGCTGATTTTCTCACAGTTGGATCAAATTGTTGGATAGATACAAGACATAGGAACATGGACATAAAACTGATCAATTTAGTTTGGAATCAGTAACCAGCTTTTTAAAATGTAAAACAGACAATAACATAGTTATAAATGTGTGTATAACCCAATAAAAAGACATTATTAAAAAGTAATCGGAGACTGATGTGAATGTAAATCAGCGTAATCAGCATTTCCAATTTTATATTCAGTTCATTCAAATTTGCTGCTAATATTTTTCCAACTTACAAATGTAGCAATAGGCATGGGATCGTCAATTCGGATTAAAAGCATTACTTCCCTTGTTACCTATTTGCAAGTAACCAAACATCGTAGAAGTTGAGAAGTCGAGGAATGAAAAACTGAACATATTTCAGTTCAGGAAAAAAATTTCGTGTTACGTTGTGTTACATTATGTTGCTTTACTTTGTTACATTACATTACAGTACATTTATGTTACATCGTTGTGTTATGTAATGCCACATCATGTTATGAAATGTTATGTTGAACTGCATAATGTTATGTAATGATATATTGATTGTTTATTGTGCCAATTTTTCGCTCCATCACTCTCAACCAGACTCATATTTTGGACATCGTACAGTTTTATGCTTTCTCACTTCTATAACACGGAACATATTTTGGTGATAGATATTTAACAGACTTCCTGTTGTTTCTCTGCTTTGTCCTGTAGCGTGTGAAAAAGATGCACAAAAAGTGTGTGCCAACTCCTTAGAAGAACACCTTCAACCATTCAAAGACAAAATGGATACTTTTCTCACCACTGGTAAGTGAACAGCAAAATGGAGTAGAACTATTGCTGCTACGGACTGGACACATCTGATGTGGTTTGCCTCATGCTGGTCACAGTGTGTAGCCAAAGGGCACCAATTAGCTTTGTGTGTGTGTGTGTGTGTGTGTGTGTGTGTGTGTGTGTGTGTGTGTGTGTGTGTGTGTGTGTGTGTCTCCCAGTCCTTAAAGTTGTTTGTGGTTTCTTGTGTGATCCACAGCGGGACAGCCTGTATACTGACTGTTTTGTGGTGAAAAATTGCTGTTCTTTCTCTCTTTAATTAAACAAGTTGACCTTTTTCACGCTTCCCATAAGTAGTGACTCTTTAACTGCTGTTCATAATCTTAGGTGCACCAACATTATTTTTATTGTACATATTATTTACAGAATGAAATCCCCCACAGCAGAGCTGAATCTTTCTAACATCCCTTTCTAATCTCCAACTTTTTAAAATCACTTAATTTATCATTTCAAACCAAATAGCAAAGGTTGTCTCAAGAATTGGAAAACACTGTAAACACGGTATACCCTTTTTGACATTGTCTCAGAGACTTGACCTTGTGCTTTGTTGAGAAGCCGAAATACTAGCCGGTTTCACTGCACGCCAACCTGAAGCCTTAATCCAGCCAAATAGGTATCAGGTTGCCCTAAACTAGTCGTATGTACTCAGTGGTGCTATAAAGCTAGCAGGACATCTCTGAGTGGGCTCTCGTAAAGCTTAGCCCGCCTCAGCAGAGACAATTTCAAGGGACCACCATAGTAGGAGACATTGTGCCATGGCTGTTTCTTACATTGTCTTATTCTGAAGGCCACATGCTAATTTGCAGTTTAAATTGCTTCTTTTGTTTGAATTTTAATCGAATACAAAGAATTAAACAACTTAAACACATAGCATTCACAGGTTCAAAATACCGTGTCGAGACCACATCTATGTAAAAGTAACTCGATAATCAGTACAGTAACAATTAACTGTTATATAAGATGCTGGTTAAATCCAGTGTTCTTGACATCATGTTTCTTTATAGCAGCGTCATAAAATAAAGCTAAATTTTACATTCACCTGAGGCATAAATGAGGAGTGCCAAATCTATTACTCTTTGGACAACACAAAATATTACAACATATTTCAACTTTACAGCTTCTTCTATCCAAATGTGATTAATGTTTTAAGCACTGCTTTCAGTTTCATTTGGGAATTTATGTCATTAAATATAAGGAGCTTATTTGCGATTGCACAAAACACTAAGTGCATGATTACCTCTATCTAATTCTAGCCATCGAAACAGATTCTGCTTGAAAAAAGTCTGCTGTTGTAGGGTTCTGTATATATCATTCAGTCTGTTTACCCAAACAGACACTTTAAGGGTGTTAGAGGGATGGTTTGATCACCTGATTCTGAGTTAGAACTCATAAGGTCTCATAACATAACAATTTTTTTTACTTGGTTTAAAATGGTCACTGTTATGTTGTTCATCTACGAGCCATCAATAATTTAAAAATAAATAAAAGAAACAAAACTTATGAGAAGACTACAGACAGGATCTTTGTTTAGTCTTCACGCTTGGTCCCTTACACAGTGAGTTGTAAAGCAACAAGTGTTTTGTTTGTGAACGAATCCGTGTTTTAAAAAAAATCTTTTCAAGAGAACGAATCATCATTCCTGCTCACTTTTATGTACTTGTATTTTTCCTTAACTTGTCTTTCCTGTTTAAAACATAGGACTGCTTTGGCATTTTTTTTAAAGACTGCATTAGAGTGCTGGCTGTGAAGAAGCATGTCACTGGTGGGAAGTATTGAACAAAGCCAATGTTTGATTTAAGTCTGAACGAAAGTGATAGAACTACTGATTCTGAGCTTTTATTCAGAGCAACATACAAAAGATGCTACATAAACAAGGGAAAAAGTGCTAGTTCAAGTGTTTCAGGAAGAGGTAGGTCTTCAACAGTCGTTTGAATATCGTCAGTGACTCAGCTGTCCGGACCCCTAGGGGAAGTTCATTCCATCGTCTTGGTGCCGGAACAGAAAAGAGTCTTGTTGTATACCTACCTCTTACCCCGAGAGATGATGGGGCCATTCAAACCATGCTGGTAGATCTGAGGGCACGAGGTGCTGTGCGAGGAGTGATAAGAGCTTTGAGGTACAAGGATGATGGTCCAATTTTGGCTTTGTAGGCAAGCAGCAGTGTTTTGAATCTGATGTGTGCATTTACTGGAGTGATGCAGTATGTTTCAAGGCAGGTAGAAAACAAGTCAAGTCGAGGTGCGTTCTTAGGTAGACCTGCCAGCAGTGAGTTGCATTAGTCCAATATTGAAATGACAAGAGGCTTAACAAGTACCTGAGCATCCTGTGTGGACAAAAATGGCAGAATCTTTCTCATGTTGTAGACAAGAAACCGACATAAGCGTGTCACATTAGCAACATGTGAGGAAAAGGACAGTTGATTGTCCATGGTTACCCCAAGGTTGCGAGCTGTGACTAAAGGGAGATCAGATTGTTGTGTAGGGATATTGCAAGATCCTGACCTGGGGATAAATCACCTGGGATTATCAGAGGTTAAGTTTTGCTGGGATAGAGTTTTAACTGATGAGCTGACATGCACCATGATATGCCCATCAGACATGATAAGATCTGAGCAACAGCCTTGTTATCTGAGAGTGGCAAACCCCACCAGTGACAGGATGCTTGTTGGGCTCTTGGGCAAGGCACTTAATCTTAGCTATCTTCTTCAAGGGTGCTGTATCACGACTCTTTGCTCTGATCCCAACTACCTAACAATCTGGGATATGTGAAGTTGGAATTTTGTAGTGAGGTATATGTGACAAACAATGGCTTCTTTTCTATCTATTATTTGGCCAGGAATTTATTGCGATCATCTTGTACAGTGTGACAAATCTTAGATACCAGTGAACCTGACCCCTTTTGCTCTCTAGACCTGATGTTCTATTTCTGTTTGGAGCCTCGTCACTCAGAGGCTGCTGGCACGAGATACATGGGATTGCTTTGGATAGTACCACACAGAAACCATGAGGATGACTTTGGACTGTAACTGCCACAAACAGTGTGTAGCAGTGAAGAGTTAATAACTTTGGATCCAGTAGGATATTTATAAAGTTCTCGATGTAAACAGAATTCCTTTGGCTTTCCACCTGTTTTTGCTTTTGAAGTAGTAGGAGCTTAGCAATGACATTGTCCTTCTCCTAAGCTAAGTTCTTGGCTTCAATCTACAAAACAAATGGAGATTAAAGTATTAGAAGGACTGAGATTGTTTGGAAGTCAGAGCTCTTTTAATGGTGGAAAAGGCCAAGCAGGTATTTTTGAGTCTGCTTCAGTGGGTCAGTGATTCAGGGCAGTTTCTCTAAGGGATTATGGGTTGGAGGAGTTTGGCACACTTTTCCTTAGACCAGGTGGAACAGGCTGGAAGAAGCTGAAGTGCTGTTTGTCTTTAGCAGGTTATACAGTACTTACTGCTGCTACTTTTTGATTCTTCGGTTTGTTTTGAATAGAGTGCTTATGTTCTTGACAGTACTGTGTCTGTGTTAACTCTTTACTGTTTTCTCACGCTGTTTTAAAAGAGTGTGGCCATGTGTGTATACATAGCAGTACTTCGTAATTCATATATGAATGCTTTACGGTGAGGTCTCAGTGACAGGGGCTCTCGCAGCAGGAGGCGCAGGTGAACTCGAACGGCCTGCATGCAAGCTCTTAAACCTGCCTGTGATCTGAGCAGCTTTAACGTCTTCCAAACTCATTCATCCATTTTGCTATAATCCATTTACCTTCCTCCCCCTCTCCTGGCTCCATGACCTCCCGCCCCTTTTGTCCCCTTTAACAGACCTCCCTGCGGTTACCTCCATAGGAGAGCCCATGCTTCTCTCGTTTATTCAGTCAATTAGTTATTCTCTTGTAATCTGGTTACCTTTCGACTCACTCCTACAATACTCCATACCTCACATTCATTTATTCAGTCAGTCAGTCAGTCACATTTGTATATTCAGGGTGAACTTCAGATTTATAAAGGATCATATAACACAATAAAAGATTAAGCCTTTTGGATTTTTGTGTTTATAGTTACAGAGATGTCTGATAAAAGTTTAGACCTTCAGGAGATAATCAGATCCATACAGAAAACGTAAGCTTTGCCAAGCAGGGTATCTTACACGCAAACGTTTTGTCTGTTCTGTTAATAACACTAAAACAGTGCAGTTATTATTCAGATAATAATACTTAATATGTCAGTATTATATTATTACCTTACAAAATCTGATGAATGGTTTAATATTATTACTTATGTTTACAATGGAAAGGGTCCCTGGTGGTCCAGTGGCAGGCTCTTGTGGTTTGATTCCTCGAAAGGGACCCGGGTTTGATTTCTGGAAAGGGACCCAACCCAGACACAGGGACCCATAGAGACAGGGACTCCTAGTTCTGGTCCCAAGCCTGGATAAAATGGGAGAGGAGCATCAGCATGCGGTGTATCAGAAATCAAACATGGACACTGAACTCTGATTGATGGATAGTACTGATATATATGGCACTTTTGGACTGTATAAAATGTTCACATTGTTAAGTATATAACTATTTTTAAAATTTGCTAGAATACATGAATAGTTCAATAATTTAGAGCATTGATTTAAGACACTTAATATCTCCCACTTAGATTCAAATATGATTCTTGTTTCAAATTTACTATTAGTTCACTTGCTTAATGTAGCTACTTTTTGTACATAAAAGCTATTTACCATATTCACTCTAGTTCTGCACTGGAGTGTACAACAAAACAATTTAATTTAATCATATAACAATTTTTAAAGCACTTCATGCAAGTGAAAATAAACATGAAACTTGAAACCTGGTGCCACTGTGGTACTGCTGCGCAAAGCTCAGAGTTCCCAAATGTCAAGGTTAAATGCAAAGCTCATCAGATGCCCAGCCAGTAAAATGGCCACTCCATATATATTAGAGGAAATTAAATATAATTTAATATAAAATGGCCACTCCATATATATTAGAGGAAATTAATATAATTTAATATACTTCACAATAATATTAAGACATCGTTATAAGACAATCATGGTGAAGGTGAATGAGCTTCCTTAACGTTGTCAGATTCAACATTATTGAACAATATTGGGGTAGAAAAATCACATCATGCAAGATTTCACAATTCCTAGCCAGACTAATGATAAAGAAACTAATAGAAAAGCCAGCAGTCCTCAAAAAAGATTTGCAAGACAACCTGAAAGCAGCAGGAGCAACATTTACAGAGAGAACAATAACATTCGTCTACGTTCATACACCTTTTTAACTCCTCCGTTTAAAAAAACAAACAAACTCTGAGCTCTTCATCAGAGCCTTTCTTAAACAATAGACAAAACAAAACTAGCTGGGGTGGAGAAACAAATGATTGCATGTTTGATCCACAAAAACTCCATATACACAATTAAGCATACTAAAGTTTAAAGCAAAACTGCTATCAAAATGACTTAAGACTGAAGCATGAGGACGAAATTACTTCACGATGTGTGTAAATTTGAAATGAATATATACACTGTATGTATATTTAATAAACAAAACAGGAGGGTCTGGATGTTTATTTCTGCTTACTGTACATACAGATGGATGATAAAGGAAAATCAAGCAATACTTGGATATGTTTGTGGATGTGAGTTCTTTCATCCTAGAATAGACCGCTCCCATCAGGATAGAAAGATTTCATTATAGGAAACCAGCCCTAAAAACGCCTCAATGAAAGAATCATTTTAATCTACACAGTCGAGTACATGTGTTGCATGTCAATCCTAGTTAGAGGACTTCACAATTACTGCCGAATTTTTGAGACTGTGGTTACAGAAGGTGTGGGGCAAGTGTGCTTGCAAAAAAGTGAGTGGAGCTTTTAAAGCCTTAATTTATTGTAGCTCTCAGCGCGTGAGTCCCATAACTTTCTAGTTAGCTACTAGTGGTTTCATGTTTACAGAGGGAGCTCTTGGGGTGGGGGTGTTAAGGGTTGTTTGGGGGGGTTTCGCACATCCTTTCCCTCTCTCCGCTCTCACACTGCTCTTATGAGTGGCCTTGCCACCTACACACACACACACACACACACACACACACACACATATCGAGGGAAAGAGAGGGACCTCCGGCGCCAGTCCACCCCTGCTGAGACCAACGCCATTGGTCATGGGCCGCCCCTTTTTGTCCATTATCCCACCACAGTGCCCCTCTCCTGTCATTTAGCTCACCTCTGATAATCAGCCACACACACACATAAGTACATATATACGCTAAGTATGGAGTGGAACGGGACGTTTAGTAGTGCACATTCAACTCCCCCACACTCTTTACCCCAACCTCCTCCTCAGCTAAGACCCCAAAAACCTGCCTTTGAACAATTTTTGGAGACTTCCCCCTCTTAAATCTTTTCGAGTGGGAATGGTCCCCCCTCAACAAAGTAAAAAAAAAAAAAGGGTGAATCAGAAAAAAAAAATGAAAAAAAAAAATGCAATAAATCTGAGATCACAGGCTCTCTCTGGCCCTAGATAAATTCTTGCACCTCAGCCTGGCCCACCGTACACATCTGCCTTGCATTTAGACACTTTTACACGGCCGTCTCCACAACAAGCTTTTATTCCTTGCTCTGGCTACACACACACACACACACACACACACACACACACAAACACAAGTAATCAAAAAATTCTAATCATTCGTAAACAAGTAGTCGAGCAGTTGACTTTTCTATAGTTAATGTGAAAACTGTTTCACGACATCACTGCAGCATGCAGAAAGGACCTGTCAAGGCTTTCTTCACTGATATACACATGCAAAAAAATCAATTTACAGCCTCAATGCTTTTAGTGTAATAAATGTGTAAAATAATAAACCGATATATCAAAATAATATCATTAATGACGTACCAATTTGTAGCCGAGAGCACAGCACAATACAGAAGATGTCTAGAGCTTAATGATGGGCGGCAAGAGTGATTTCTGCAGCGCGGGAAGTTTTTCCACCACATTCCACCAGGCTCAGTAGGAATCTGGATCACTCCCTTTAAGCTGGCAAGCCGCTGATCTGACTCTAATCTATCTGTGTAGGATTGGACAGTGACATGCAAGCCACAACTCCGAATGTCTCTAACAGCCCAAAGATCTTATTTCAGTTTTATTTTGATTTAAAGGTAGATAAAAAATAGTAGCAGGAGAGAGTTGGCTTGAGAAACAAAACAGCGGCCTACACACCACATACAAAGTGATAATGTGTTAACAGTCCATTAAATCACAGAAAAAAAGAAGAAGAAACGTATAAAATTTTGACTGTACAGTTGGTTTTAAACTAACATAGCACATTTAGCCTGCCAGTGTTTCCTACTGCCAGACTGGCTCTCGGGCTTTTATTGTGCAAAAAAAAAATAATAATTCTTGAACAACACTGCAACAGACAAACTCGATATCATCAGAAGCTTGACAGTAAATTACTTTGCATTAGTGTGAACTTCCCCAGTTCCACAAGTGAATGTGACTGGGACATGTGACATGCTGGGGCTGATGGGAATTGGAGTAAATTGCGCATAACCATGCCACAGCTCCCCACAACGCTGACTAGCGCATGGTTTAGTCGATTAGTCTCATCACCATAGTCTTCTTTCTCCTGAAGCATAAATTTAGCTTTTTCATGTTTCTTACTCATTGAAATATTAATCAGCTGGAGAGCTCAGTGGTTAAGATGTTAGGCTTCTGATTGGACGTTTATGAGTTTGAATCCCAGGAACGCCAAGCTGCCACTCACACACACTCTTCACCTTCTTGCCATCTGGAAAAAGGTACCGAAATATTCAGGCTCTTACAATCAGACTGTGCAACAGTTTCTTCCCCAAGCCAACAGACTCCTCAATACCCAGAAATGAGCTATACCAAACACACACACATGCACACACATACACACACAGATTCACACTCAACTGTGTGAACTGCACTGAACTTTACAAAATCAAATCCCTCACTCAGTTGCTGTTTGCACACCATATTTCAAAACCTCATCAAACTGCTGCTATTACTCAAGTATATATATATATATATATTGTATAATATACAGAATGTACACTGGACTAGTCAGTGCTATTTTGCCTATTTGTCCTGTAGTGTTTTGTATTGTCTGTTTTGTCTGTTTGCACTAGGTTGCACACGATGTACTTGCTAGAAAGCAACTTAACCTTTGTAAGTTGCTCAGGATAAGAGCGTCTGCCAGATGCTGTATAATAGAAACAGATGTATTTTTTAAACAAATAAAGAACATCAATATAATTTGAATTGATTATTGATTCTTTTTAATGTTTTTTTTTCTTCGGCAGCAAAAGCAAAGTATGCGGCTGAAGATGAGAACCTCAACGCTGCCCAGAAAAGGTAGGACATTCATTAGTTATTACAAGAGCCTTGTGTTTACAGTATTGGCTTGAGATTTGGATTATGCATGGAAGTTTATGACATCCACTGGGGAACGTTGCCAAGTGAGATTTATGAGAGATGTTAGCCAGGCATCATTGGCTGTTCTGACATGTTAGGAACATCAGATAATAGAAATGTTTCACATTTGTACAGGCGTCTGTGGCACTTACTTACTTACTTATGTGTACTTACTTACTTTCCTACTTACTTACTGACTGACTGACTCACTGACTAACTGACTGACTTGCTTGCTTGCTGACTGACTGACTAACTCACTGACTAACTGACTGACTTGCTTGCTTGCTGACTGACTGACTGACTGACTAACTGACTTGCTTGCTTGCTGACTGACTGACTGACTTGTTTGCTTGCTTGCTTGCTTGCTGACTGACTGTCTGACTTGCTTGCTTGCTGACTGACTGACTGACTGACTGACTGACTGACTGACTGACTGACTGACTGACTGGCTTGCTTGCTTGCTTTCTGACTGACTGACTGACTGACTGGCTTGCTTGCTGACTGACTGACAGACTGACTTGCTTGCTGACTGACTGACTGACTGACTGACTGACTGACTGACTGATTGACTGACTGACTGGCTTGCTTGCTGACTGACTGACTGACTTGCTTGCTGACTGACTGACTGACTGGCTTGCTTGCTTGCTGACTGACTGGCTTGCTTGCTGACTGACTGACTGACTGACTGACTGACTGACTGACTGACTGACTGGCTTGCTTGCTGACTGACTGACTGACTGACTGACTGGCTTGCTTGCTGACTGACTGACAGACTGACTTGCTTGCTGTCTGACTGACTGACTGGCTTGCTTGCTGACTGACTGACTGACTGACTGACTTGCTTGCTGACTGACTGACTGACTGACTGATTGACTGACTGACTGACTGGCTTGCTTGCTGACTGACTGACTGACTGACTGACTTGCTTGCTGACTGACTGGCTTGCTTGCTGACTGACTGACTGACTGACTGACTGACTTGCTTGCTGACTGACTGACTGACTGACTGATTGACTGACTGACTGACTGGCTTGCTTGCTGACTGACTGACTGACTGACTGACTGACTGACTTGCTTGCTGACTGACTGGCTGGCTGGCTGACTGGCTAGCTTGCTTGCTGACTGACTGACTGACTGATTGACTGACTGACTGACTGGCTTGCTTGCTGACTGACTGACTGACTGACTGACTTGCTTGCTGACTGACTGGCTGGCTGGCTGACTGGCTAGCTTGCTTGCTGACTGACTGATTGACTGACTGGCTTGCTTGCTTGCTGACTGACTGGCTTGCTTGCTGACTGACTGACTGATTGACTGACTGGCTTGCTTGCTTGCTGACTGACTGGCTTGCTTGCTGACTGACTGACTGACTGACTGACTGGCTTGCTTGCTTGCTGACTGACAGGCTTGCTTGCTGACTGACTGACTGACTGACTGACTGACTGACTGACTGGCTTGCTTGCTTGCTGACTGACTGACTGACTGACTGACTTGATTTCTTGCTGACTGACTGACTTACTGGTTAAAATTATGTTTTTTCACAGGATTTTCTCTAAAAAAAGCTCTAAAAGTTTTCTACATCATGGATCTGTCATACTGTCCTTGTGGGGTCTTTATTTATGCAGCTTACCATATGCTATGCCTGTACCAAAATGTAACAATGACCTTAATTTCAGTAAACAAAAGGAAATTCTTTTTTCTATAAATAGCTTTCAAAATTTTTGTTTGGGTTCTGGGGAACAGCCAAATGTCAAAATGAGATATTCTATCCTTTTTTGGGACATTCCCAGCATTCCCCCAACACACACACACACACACACACACACACACACACACACACACACACACACACACACACACACACACACACACACATATATATATACAGAGGTGGGCTACTTGTCATTTATTCTTATCACTTGTATTAGTGCAACTGGCTTTGTTGATTCATACTGAAACATTCGAGATGTAGATGCCAAACTGCAGAAAGGATATCTGGAACTTTTCATGAAGGGAAAATTTGTCATGAAATGACAAAGAAAATTGATTATTTTTCCTTGTTTACATAGAGACAATCGACTATGGAAACAAGGCAGAATTTATCCATAAATCAAAAAGTGTGCATGGATGCCAGAAAGAGAGGAGAGGGACGTTGATCAATGTTGATCAAAAGGCCCTAGCGGCTAAAGAAAAAAAGGCTTTTTTTCATTCACCATTAATTTAGTCCTCGAAGCAGACCAAAGACCTGGTCGTCCCAAGATGGAATGAGTGGTACGCTCCAATTTCCCATGAACACACCTCATTAATGTGACATGCTGGTGATGGATATGGCTACACACTTAATCTCCTGGAGCTGGGTGGGCGTCCACACCAGAGAGGAAGCTACCTTTGCTATACTGTGTGACACTGTGTGGCCTGTGTGAGGCACAGATTTCTCAATGAAACTGTAGCGTTGATCAGTAATTTTGCTCTCCATCATCCAATAATGATAAATAAGAGAAAAAATGGGGGGGGGGGGATTATATAATGCAGAAGAAGACTGAAAATATGCTTCCTTAGCATTTTTTATTTTATTTCAAACATTTAATCCACAACACCTTTTCCTTAATAGACTCCTAAAATTAATTTGTTAAAAGCTAAAGATTCATGTTACTACAGCTTTGATAGATCTGTCAGCTGTAACATGACAGGTACTTATTAATGTGCATGTTCTAAAATGGTGATTAATGAACATTAACTGAAGCTGGTTTCCTGCTTCTTTTTAATTGTCCTGCAGCCCCATGATTGGCTGATTAAATAAAAGTCTGAATGTGCAAATATAGAGGTGTTTGAAATAAAGGGGGGGGTGTGTGTGTGTGTGTGTGTGTGTGTGTGTGTGTGTGTGTGTGTGTGTGTGTGTGTGTGTGTGTGTGTGTGCGTGTGTGTGCGTGTGAGTGTGTGTGAGTGTGTGTGTGTGTGTGTGTGTGTGTGTGTGAGAGAGAGAGAGAGAGAGTGAGAGAGAGAGAGAGAGAGAGTTAGTGAGTGTGTGTGTGTGTGTGTGTGTGTGTGTGTGTGTGTGTGTGTGTGTGTGTGTGTGTGTGTGTGTGTGTGCGTGTGTGTGAGTGTGTATGTGTGTGAGTGTGTGTGAGTGTGTGTGTGTGTGTGTGTGTGTGTGTGTGTGTGTTAGTGAGTGTGTGAGTGAGTGTGTGTGTGTGTGTGTGTGTGTGTGTGTGTGTGTGTGTGTGTGTGTGTGTGTGTGTGTGTGTGTGTGTGTGTGTGATAGTGAGGGTGTTAGTGAGGGTGTGTGTGTGTGTGTGTGTGTGTGTGTGTGTGTGTGTGTGTGTGTGTGTTGTTGTGTGTTGTGTGTGTGTGTGTGTGTGTGTGTGTTTTAGTGTGTTGTGTGTTTTGGTGGGGTGTGTGTGTGTGTGTGTGTGGTGTGTTTGTGTGTGTGTGTTCGTGCGGGTGTGTGGTGTGTGTGTGTGTGTGTGTGTGTGTGTGTGTGTGTGTGTGTGTGTGAGTGTGAGTGTGAGTGTGAGTGTGTGTGTGTGTGTGTGTGTGTGTGTGTGTGTGTGTGTGTGTGTGTGTGTGTGTGTGTGTGTGTGTGTGTGTGAGTGTGAGTGTGTGTTTGTGCTGCTTGAATCCACTGTAGAAATGTTGCTTTAGTAGAATAAAGTAGAATAAACCAATCAAAGCAATGTGACTGCTGCTTTAGACTAAAGTGTTAGTTAGGCTATTTACTGAGATGTGTAATAAACTTCCCAAGATTAAGTGGCATGCCAGCTAATGTGTGTGCCGTCTCTGACTCTTTTCTCATAGTCTTTGATGTTGGCCTGGGTGCCTCCAGGGATGCTTCTCAGAGCAATAACCTATTTATACGCTTTCTTAGTCGGTGTTTCTTAATGTTTTTAGATTAAAAAAAAGGAAGTGGCACAATCATATACACAGGCCTTGAATTATAGATAATATATAGAATAATATTTTATTATAGAAGCTCTGTTTCAAATAGAATACTTTGTATTGTTTAGAGGCATCTGATAAACCTTATTATTGATTGTCTAATGATGTTTCAGTAAAAATAAAAATCGGATGCACTTTAATAAAACAACTAATTTCCCTTTGTTATTTTTTAATGAAGGGGGGGCACGGTGGCTTAGTGGTTAGCACGTTTGCCTCACAGCTCCAGGGTTGGGGGTTCGATTCCAGTCTCTGCCTTGTGTGTGTGGAGTTTGAATGTTCTCCCCGTGCCTCGGGGTTTCCTCCGGGTACTCCGGTTTCCTCCAATGATCCAAAGACATGCATGGTAGGTTGATTGGCATCTCTGGAAAATTGCTCGAAGTGTGTGAGTGTGTGAGTGAATGAGAGTGTGTGTGTGCCCTGCGATGGGTTGGCACTCCATCCAGGGTGTATCCTGCCTCGATGCCCGATGACGCCTGAGATAGGCACAGGCTCCCCGTGACCCGAGAAGTTCGTATAAGCGGTAGAAAATGAATGAATGAATGAATGATTTTTTAATGAAAGATTCACGTAGGTGGAGGTGATTAAAAGTGGTGATGCAGGTATTATTATAGCTACAGGGTCCCACATGTGATCTAGAACTCTGTATGGTGGTAGGAGTTTCTGTACCTTGAGTGATTGTGGGACTAGTTGAACAGTCGATTAATGATTCCTCGCATGATCTTGACCAGGATAAAGCAATAACTAGCAGTTATCAAAACTGACCCACTGGGCATTCCATGTGATACAACTCCAGGTCAGGAATTTGCAATATCCCTACACAATGATGTCAAAAATGGACCAGCTCCTTTTTACCAAAGCTCTTATCACTCCATACACTGCACCACAATCACTCCGATCTGCAGTACTAGCACTGCTCGACTGGTCCCACCGTCTCTCAAACGATGGCTAAAGACCTACCTCTTCCTGAAACACTTAAACTAGTGCTTATTTTCCCAGTGTGTTTTATATATGTGTGTGTGTGTGTGTGTGTGTGTGTGTGTGTGTGTGTGTGTATATTTATATATATATGTGTGTATATTTATATATATGTATATGTGTGTGTGTGTGTGTATATATATATATATATATATATATATATATATATATATATATATATATATATATATATATATATATATATATACTCACACACACACACACACACACACACACAAGGTCGAATGAACGAACGAATGGAGGATTCAACAAAAGAAGGTCTTGCAGTGCTGTTACTGTATCTTAGACACAGCAACTCTGATGTCAGAGGAAGCATGTGCAGGTTTTCATCTCCTTAAAAATGATTAGTAGATTAAAAGACTTTTGGAAAGACAAAAAAACAAGGGTTTAGTGAGCAAATCTATTCAATGAATAATCAGCTTAATGAGGCAACATAGACAAAGCACTTTATTTTCTCGCCTTTCCAGGACTTCCCTGACATATCCAATCTACACAGCCCTTTAACATTCCCCTGTTTGTGATAGCCTTAGCTGTCACACCGGCACCCATTAGTCACACTGTTCCACTTGACTTGTGGCTTTGTGAAAATGTTCTGCTCCCCAGTGGCTCCTTGCATCCAGTAACAGATCGGTTCCCCTTAATCTTATCCCACTGTTAACAGCACAACTCTGAACAAAAGTCTGGGTTCACAACAACAGCCAAAAGAATTGGTGATTGTTGTAAAGACAGTTTTGTTGATAAGCTGATTTAAGCATAATCTTGAATAATGCATGGAAAAGTGCATAGTATGCAACCTAGTGCGAAAAGTGTAAGACAGACAAAGGCAAACAATACAATACGCTACAGGACCGGTACATATAATGTAGCTCTGGCCAGTACAGAATGTATTGGCACTGTGCAAATAGAGATTAGTAAAAAAGTAGGAGGATTGTAAACATATGTACACTTCTAAAGACCTTTTGTGCAAATGATCAGTGTTTGTATGGGTGGTGTTGTAAACATAGATTTATATTAAATGTGTGTAAAATACAATCTTTAAAATCTTTTAAAGAACATCTGAAATCTTTAAAAGTAAAAAGGAACACTATATAGATGTTTTAGGTGGCTTGGTAGGTAGATTGGTAGTTTTAAAATCCCTCAACCAGGTTGTTTAACTCTTCTATTTTAGATCTAAAGATTTTTAAAGGCGAGCATGGAATATCAGTTTTATAGGAAGATGGAGATTTTTACTGCTGTGTAGTTTTGCTCTGTGTTATTGCTTCTTTCCTGCCATTCAGGGGGAATGAAGGGAATGCTTGTACGGTTCCAAACTACTAGCAGCAAGCGGTACTATTATGATGGAGAAGGATCTGTTTCGTTCATGACCCTTAGTGATTTGTGTCTGTTCCTTGTCCAGATCATAAAAGAATCCAGTGAGAAAATAGATCAGTGAGTCACAGTTCATAAAGCTCCGAATTTCAGCGCTTGTCTAAGAAAAGAAAGAACCAAATGTTCCTACTAGTTTTTTAGACTACCATGGCTATGGAAGGCCCTGGATAATAAACGGCCTATGGTTTCATGCTGCACAGCATCCAGAAAGATTGGAAGCATCTTGGCACTGGCATGGCGCCATCCGGGACACAGCATGTCTCCTATTAGCACAATGCTAGGCCCCATCCGTCTGGAGGTCAGGGGAGGATTGTGGATCCCCATGCAACCTTCGGCGTCACGGCTGGCAATAAGACAGGCATGACAGCGGCAATAGGAGAAGCGCTTTAATCTCTGAATCAAAGCAGGTTGCTGAGCAGGGTGTAGTGTCTGCAGCTTGTGGAACACTGCTGTGAACGCTGGGAAAACATCAGGTTCAGTTACAAGTGAATTATCTGTGGTACACCGAGTTTATGAATACTCAGAGGTGTAGTTAGAGAGACTTGAGAGCTATGAAATATTGACATGAACTCTTTCGTATTGAAATACAAGCACACAATAAAACACATATTTGTTATAGTGTGCTGCAGTGGACTTTTGCAATTGCTGACTGAGGATTGTCCCAGTCTTGTCCCAGTCCTCCCCTTTAACGCTGAGAGGAAGAGTAGTAGCCAATGAGTCTGTGCTTCTGTTCAGTCATTATTGTCCTGATCTTGTCCAAATCTCACTTTTGTTTTTCCTAGCTTCAAGGAGATGGTCACCTACTTCGGAGTCAAGCCCAAATCTGGAGAGAAGGAAGCTTCACCTGACTACGTCTTCTTACTATGGTATGAATTCTGCAACGATTTCAAGAACGTATGGAAACGTGAGAGTAAGATCATCTCTCAGGAAAGGTGAGTAAGAGGACAATGTTTTTAAACTCTTTTTTATATGGAAATCCTTTTCCCCAGTTAGTGGAGAAGAACAATATTAATTGGAAGTGAACAATTAACAAACAAACAAACAAACAAACAAACAAACAAACAAATAAATAAATAGCCTGGACCATGTGAATGAGGTTCCATCTTGCACCCTTAAGGTTTTTTTTGGTTATTTCTTTAATAATAATAATAATAATAATAATAATAATAATAATAATAATAATAATAATAATAATAATAATACATTTTATTTGAGGGCACCTTTTAGACTCTCAAGGTCACTTTACAAAAATTCATTTAAAACACACACCATAATATAAAACATACAAATGGGCAATGGAATAATGAAATAAATTAAAAGAAAAGATAGATAGATAGATAGATAGATAGATAGATAGATAGATAGATAGATAGATAGATAGATAGATAGATAGATAGATAGATAGATAGATAGATAGATAGAAACCAATAAATAAATAAATAAATAAATAAATAGGTAGGTAGGTAGGTAGGTAGGTAGGTAGGTAGGTAGGTATCATTAAAGGTATCATTTAGAGCAATCTAAGGTGAATGCACTTCTTACAAAGAAAAAAGACAAATGCCACCTGCTTGAGAATAAAAGGTTTTTGACAACACTAGAAACCAGCAGCACACAACAAAATAGTTATCCAGAGGCTTTAACTTTCACACAGGCCTGAGCCACACACCCGATATGAAGCTCACGGGACAAGCAAATGACCCATAACCACGATCGTGTTCTTAGTAACTGTCTGGTCAGGTTTGTGTTGGCTTAAATCAGGTTCCTTGTTTGCTAATATCACATATACATTACAGCACAGTAAAATTCTTTCTTCACATATCCCAACTTCAGAAGGTCAGCGGTTTGGGGTCAGAGCACCGGGTCAACCATGATACAGCACCCCTGGAGCAGTGAGGGCTAAGGGCCTTGCTCAAGGGCCCAATGGTGGCAGCTTAGCAGTGCTGCGGCTTGAACCCTAATCCTCAACCCAGAGCCTTAACCACTTGAGCCACCACAGTCCACTAGAGATGTGTCTAATGTATGTAGAACTTGACATTAGGAAAAAGTTGGAAGTAAAACAGTTAGATTTTTTTTTTTAAACGTTCACGTTTTTTTTAGCTAAAAGATTCATCAGTGGGTCGATTAATGGAGTGGAACAAATGGAGTCCAAACTATATGAACATTTATATTCAGCCTTTAACTACGCTTCAGTGTTGTTTGAAGTTAACACACATTATTAAAGTTTAATGATTACCTTACACCTTTGCCGTCATTAAAATTCTCACACTCTCTATCAACTGCCACAGTACCTTCAGTTTCTGTGCTTCAATTAGCCAACAAAGCAATGGAGCCCCATAACACATGCCAGACTCTCGGCCCTGCTTGCAGTTGGGTCTACTTACCTGAGACCCAGCCCAAATTTTTGCAGACGATACAGACAAATAAAAAGAAACTACTTTTAGGTTGCTGTTTAAGGTCCTAGGGGCATCAAAGCTTTGGACCTGACCCAGGGCATCTCAGCCGGGGGCACAGTACCTCTCACTGCGGCCCCCTGGAGGCTTTACAGGCACAGGACGGTGGTGGGGGAGTTAAAGCTAGCGCACATGGTGATAACTTTTAAACCAAGCTCCAAGCTGAGGAATTCAGAGGAACTGTCAGCCTGAGGACACTTTATGGTTTGCTTTACACGTTCACACGAGGTGCACGCTGGAGATATCACAACTCACGACTCTCTTTCCTCTGTGCTGAGGATTTACATTGTGTGTGATGGAGTTTTTATGTATTGAAATTTATGTATCGAGATTTTCGAACATTAAAGGAAAAGGATTAAAGTCCGCACGGGCCTTCTTACCACTTACATAAAGTTAGCTCACTAAAATTTGCTTCCTAGATATAAATCTTTTACATTTTTACACCTTTTAAATATTAACTTTAACATTTTGTAAATGATAAAAGCCAGAAATCATCTCTCTTATAACTCACCCTTAATAGACTTTTATACAAGTTTTATTCTTTCATTCTTGAATTCACAGCCATTTTTAGGACATTTTGTATGGGACATTTTGTAAGAAATAACCATCATGAGCTACTTTGTTCAGAACCGAGTACTTATTCGGTTTAATTTAATATTTTACTAGTGAAACGGTTCCATACAGCCAGCATGTTATGCATTAATAAGGAATTCTGAAATAGTTAGTCCACATTTTCCCAGTGGGATGTGATTATCAAACTATTTTACAAAGAAGCCACTGCTGCTGCTACTACTAGACTACTGATCTGAAGGTTGTGAGTTCGAATCCCAGGTCCACCAGGCTGCCACTTCTGGGCCGCTGAGCAAGGCCCTTATCCATCATTTGCGTAGTCGTATAAACTTTAAGTCTTTCTGTATAACGACGTCTGATCTGACAAATACTATAAATGTTAGAAACTACAGTTAGCTTTATGTACGGATGAAGTGTAAATAACAAACAATTTCATTAAATATTCAAGCAAAGCTTTTAATTAAAAAAAAAGCCAGACAATTTAGTGATTATTTGATATTTATTTATAAGATTTGGATCTTTAATAGATCAGAGCAGATCGTTCGAGCATCATTTTGGTGTAAAACGTCTCACATAGATTTTTTTGATCTCACACAGATTTAAATGCCACACAGAGGCATTTATTAGATACCATTTTATAACTTCAACATATAAAGGTCTCAAATTGCAGTTTTGTCTTTTAATGTGACAAATTTAATTTAATTTTTTTTATTTAATTTAATACTTGTATTACAAACTAATATGTTGCATGAAACTAAATCTGAAAAGCATTACATTAGTTTTGGCAGGTATCATAACATGAATTATTCCCATGGCTCCTCTCTTTATTCCCTACACGTACGTATTTTCAGTATTTTGACATTAACGTTAAATCTTAACAGCGGACACACGGCGATTTTGGACTACATAACTGTACAGATTCTACCATACATATAGTTTTTAAAGTATTGTGTCAAAATGTTTTTTAGACTAAAGGAAGCTCAGCTGAATGTAAAAAAGATCACGGCTGAGAAGAAAGTGGAGACGAAAAAGGTCAACGCCAACAGTCTGGTAAGAAACGGACACACACATAAATTGTACCGTATATCTATAATACACACATTTATTATACTACCATTTTTCAAAATCTCTCTCATTACAGAAGGAAAGGCTGAGGCAGAAAGAGGCAAATGTTCCCTCCAGCTGA
Source organism: Tachysurus fulvidraco (assembly GCF_022655615.1). Classification (NCBI taxonomy): domain Eukaryota; kingdom Metazoa; phylum Chordata; class Actinopteri; order Siluriformes; family Bagridae; genus Tachysurus; species Tachysurus fulvidraco. The sequence goes on from NC_062529.1 coordinate 6,431,373, forward strand.
AGAAAAAAAAGAAAGTACAGACTGCTAAAGCATTATTTCATCCAATGTTAAGAGGGACAGTTTTGCCCAGGAGTATGTTAGTCTATTCTGCCATAATGTATAGTAACGTACTGCTCACCAGAAATCTGGAAGTCTGTGTTTCCCTCTTTTTGTGGACATTCAAGTTCAATCAAGAGTTGAGGGACTCATCAGGAAATGAGCCATCTCCATGTCCATATGAAGAGCAGAGACATCTCCTGGTAAAGGTGCTCCTGGTCGGAAAAGGTTCCATCGTACGAATGATTGCAAATATTTTGCATTTCAGAATCTCAGCTTGATTTAAAAGAATTTATTTGACAAATTAAATCTCAATGGATAAAAAAAAAGAAAAGAAAGAAAAAGAAAAGACAGTGAGGTGAGACGTCCGCATTCATTCAAAGAACAGGACATTTATTAAAAACTTTTTAACAGCCATCTTGTAAGGCTTGATGCATTTAAGGTGAAAAGAGAGAGACAGGCAGGAAGAGAGAGAGAGAGAGTGATACACTTTGCCTATAAAGGGTTTTTATAAACTTCTAGGTCATAAGGCTTTCTCTATATATTTATTTTCTATAGAATATATACATTAGTGCAGACAGAATGGCAGACTGCCAGAACTCGTCAGTCAGTAAAGACCTCACTTACACACCTCAAGTTACCAATAAAACTCAGAGTTAGAGGAGAGAGAAAACCATCAGTCAGAGGTTTTTTTTTAAACAGTTTTGGTCTCGTCTCATGAGTAACGTGGTTTAAACTCTATGTACCTACTCAGTCTCTGTAGGTGTAGGTATACGACGGTCACATGCACTTTCCTGCTTGCAGCAGCAGCCCTCGTGCCACTTCCTTTTTACTAGATATGTTTTACCTCCTCTACTATGTCTCATGCACCTCACTTGTAGTTTCTATGCAAGCTCCTCGCTGAACAACAGTTATGGCTCGTGAGAGCCATCGTGTCCATGTACAATATAATATATTTATTTTCCTAACATTTTGCCGAAGCTAATATCCTTTAAATGATGTGTTGAAAAGTGAACAAATTAGTGAACCTGTACCTGAAGATGGATATGAATATATATATATATATATATATATATATATATATATATATATATATATATATATATATATATATATATATATATATACGTATATATATATATATATATATATATATATATATATATATATATATATATATATATATATATATATGTACGTATATATATATATATATATATATATATATATATTATATTTATAACTTCTAATGAGTGATTTTTTTTGTGCCTCAAGTAAATTCCTTCTTATTACCAAATTGCTCATGATTTCATATTTTTCCCATCTGTAAGAACAAATTAAGTGTCTCGGACAAGTGACCGTGTCAAATGGACACATAAGCTTACAGTTTCTGTTTATTCATTCCAAATATGTGGTGTGAGTATCAACATTGTCTCAATGTCATTAATCTTGGCCTTCTTCTCTTTGCTGTTTTTGTCCTGTCTGTCTGTCCCATAAAATTCACTCATTCCCACTTGTGGTTGGTGTGAAGTTGTTCTTTCAACAGTTTGTTCATATGCATAAAAACTGAACTTGGCAACCGTGGGGAAAATCAGGACATGACCAACATTAGCTCACATGCACCAAATGTTTCCTCTCACTTCACACCAAAGTCATGCATTAAATCTGAAACATATTTATGGCACTCCATTTTTTTGTATTTGTTGTATATTATTTTAGGCATGAACCAATTCTGAATAAGGTGAAATGGGAAATGTTACTCACTTTATATTCTCTTATATATGGCATAAAGGCAGTCTCTTCAGACTCTTCTTTTTTTTTTTTAATTCATTCCCTATAAGTACACTTAAGGCCCTAAAACACAATTTTAACATATTTATAAAAGCACATTACAGCCTCTAAGTAAGTGACAATAAGTGCTTCTGGTTCAAGACAATATGTTCTGTGTTGTGTTTTTTTTTATTATTATTATTAATATCTATCCATGAAAACAAACGTGACTGCGAGACCTTAAATTCAGGGATTATTTGCGATTCAGATTAATATAAGATGCATAAATATATACATATGACATCCGTTTTCCAGGCTGGATATGTAAAGATTCACTGTCCAGAAAGAGACTCAAGTCGATTTGTTTCACTTTTTATTAATACATTAACTCAATAGGCCTACAGTCAAGATAAAGCAGCAATCCCATTAAACAATCATGTAGAAAGACTTGTAAACAGAATGGACAGCAATACTTGCATTATAAACAAGTCCGGTACCCTTTTTTTTTTTTTTTTTTGCAAGATTTGCTTTTAAATAAATCATATAGTAAGTGTTTAAGTTTTATGATGTCATTCTCACGCAGGTCTTATTAGAATAATTGGAACATAAAAATGTCCACAACACAAAATTCACAACAGACAGACAACATCATACACCTGCTATTATAAAAGTGTCCTTCTATCATATTAAATAAAATAAAAAATAAAAAAAAGTCTTCTGTACCTGTCATGTTAGATCACCACTAATTTCCACATGGTGGAAAAAAACACCTTCCAGCACTAAAAGAAATAAACAGGCTGTTACATGATTACCTATTAATAACTATTATTAAGGTCCCAAAATGTTTCCATAATGATGCAAAAGGGTGCTGTGTTTTTGCCAGTGGATTCGAGTCGTCTTGTTTTGTGCACATTTGCTCCTTTTAAAAAGTGAGGAAAATAACACGTGTATATGTTTAATGCTTGGATGAGGCTGAGATTTGGACTGTCGGTGGAGAAACTACGTGATGATAAATGATGCCATTTTTTTTATGCATGATGAAATAGGTGTTGTGTCCATGACGGTGCGCTTGGCTGGAGTTCGTCTGGTTGCGCCATATCAGCGCAATCAGTCTTAAAATGTGCTTTTCATTTGTTCTTTTCATTCAAATAAGTCCTTAGAACTTAAGACCTCAAGATTAAAGTTCCACCAACAGTAGCATTTTGCTGATCTGACACTTCAGTCCAGGTCGATGGAGATGCAGCGGCATTGCTTGACGCGCTGGACGCGCTTCTTGCGGGTGGGCGGCTGCAGGTCAGGGCAGGACAGCGTGTAGGTCATGGTGGTGAAGCGCCTCGGCTTGCAGAACGAGCACGACTGGAAGGCTCCTTCCTCTCGGCGCACATGGCGCGGGATGTAGAAGGAGTTGCATTGGCCGTAGCAGAAGCGATTGAGGATGGTGATGCTTACGCAGCCTTCCTCATGCAGGGTCTGCTTCAGCGGCTGTGTCTTGCACCAGTCGCGCTTCAGGTAACGGCGCTCGGTCACATGCAGCGCTTCCTGACTGGATTCCAGCACCTCTTCTGCAGAGGAAGACGAGCCTCTACCTCTGCCCGACGATGAGGATGATGACGACGACGAGGAAGAGCCGCTCTGTCGTCTCTCAGACTCGTTTGGTTTGCTTTTGCCCGGATTAGGAATAGCGCCTTGGGTGGCTCTGGTTTCCGCTGCACAGGATACAAGAACCAACAGCAAAAGCACAGCACACGTGAACTGCACCAATCTGCAAAAAGACATTCTGCAAAAAGACAAAAACAAAGTGCAAGTTATTTTATGATAGAAGCTTTCTGGAGGGGGTTTTAACAATGATCCTCTACATTTAAACATGTTCTTCCTGCCATACAAGACATATCATGTTCTTAGGAGATTCCTGGTCCGTAGTTCGCAAGGGTTTTAAATATACTGTATATAATATATGCATACATACATTTCCAAATAAAAGATTTATATAAACAAATCCCAAACCTTTGCACTTTACAGTGCTCTTTTTTCTGAATGTCTAATGATTAAAATCCAGTTTTCCTGCTGTTGATGAGAATTCCTAGCAACCACTATAATATTAAAATGATGAATGAACTGCATGCATCGTTTCCAAAGCTTTTTCCAAAAATTTAGGTCTGTTTGTATTTAACTGCAAGCTAAAAAAGGCAGGTTTATATCATTTTATACGTGGAAACTGGTCACAACATTACAAAGGAAACAAGTAATAAGGCGATTTCCATGTGCACCTAAAATATTGTACAAATCTACAGTAATAAATAACCTGATTTATAAGATCTGTGACTAATAAAGTGAAATATTTGGGCTTATAATTGTGATACATGTGAACACAGTGTGATGGGGTTGTGTGTGGAATAGATCAGAAAAGGTTCCTGGTTATAAAAAAAAAAAAGTTTGGGAAGCCATGGGTTCATCCATCGTTTGAGGAATCGAGTATGGAGTCCTGGTCCTCAATAAGCCAATAGATAACTTTACATTTTAAAACTTTAGTGTAAAAAAAATAAAAAATAAAAATGCATATATTCAAACTTGTGCTAACGTTTCAAATTGTTCTAGTTCTGGAGTACTGGAGCCTACTTTTGTTTAGTGATGACAAAAAAATAGAGCATGAAAGAGCATGAAAATGAACAATGTATCCTTGCTTCAGTTGCACGGAAATTTTTTTCTTTTATTGTTGCATTTATAGTACTACTAAAGTACCGAGATCCAGTTGCAAAGTTTTAGGGTTAACGGTGGCCTGCTTCGTGACGCACGCGCGCTCTTATGGGGAAAAAGGTTCAATCTTGTTTAAAAATGTCTTTAGATTTAAGATCGAAACACCAAAAAGAGGCCAAGTGCAGAGAAACCTCCCTGGCAGGGTATATAAGTTATAAACTGTATGCATGTATTTAAACTGGTAAACCTTAAAAACTTTAATGAAAGATACGAGATTGGTCCTTAAGTAAATGACATATCTTATATGGATAATGTTTAAAGGTGCATTACATTCACATTTCCTGAGTAAAAGGTAAAAACTCTGTGTGTGTGTGTGTGTGTGTGTGTGTGTGTGTGTGTGTGTGTGTGTGTGTGTGTGTGTGTGTGTGTGTGTGTGTGTGTGTGTGTGTGTGTGTGTGTGTGTGTGTGTGTTTGTGTGCAGAAAGCTCACCTGTCAGAGCTCCAAGACTTAAACCGTGCAGGAGATAAACGGTGTGGTCCAGTGGATGTGATCAATCCTTTTTCTGGAGAAAATCCAGTACCGAATTTGTGGATCAGAGATGATCAGATGTGCCGCAGAGAGTGTACAGAGCTCATACCGATGCCACACACACTCAGGCACACACACGCTGTCGGGGGGTTTAATAGGAATCGTAGCAGCGCCCGACTGTCTCCTTTTTAACTGATGTTCACTGCTGCGCTCTGCACATTATTGGCCAGACGCGACGCGACGCGAGCAAAAGCCAAACTTTCCGCCCCCATCTAACACTAACCCCCTTTATCACTTCCCCGAAGCCACTTGAGGCAGGCAGAGGAGAGGAGGAGAGGAGAGGAGGAGAGGAGTGTGTCTGTGGCTGGAGACATTGATGACATTGATCTCAGAAACCCAACTCCATCCAGCAAGTTTGAGGAAGCACAAAGTCCCAAAGGGAACAAATGTAACAGGGACAACTGACTAAATCCAGTTTCATTACTGGTGCAGTGAAAAGTATAGCCTAATATATTCCCTGATGAGTGGATGGATGGTTGGATGGAAAGAAAGAAAGAAAGAAAGAAAGAAAGAAAGAAAGAAAGAAAGAAAGAAAGAAAGAAAGAAAGAAAGAACCTGACGGCAGATGTCACTCGCAGACATAAAGTACTTTTCTGGTGCATACGACAGACACGGTTATCCAGAGAGACTTAAATTTATCCCATTATTTTACACCTTTAGCAGCTGAGGGTTAAAGGTCTTACTCATGTGCCCACCCTTGGCAGCTTGGTAATGTTTCGATCGGTAGCCCAACATAACCACTGCCATCAAGAGTACGTCTCTGTATTTGTATCCTGGAAATGTACATATAGTGAACCTTAAGGACCACTTATGTGCCTCTCAAGTTAAACTAAAAGTCTAACTAAATGTTCACTTACTGCACTTCCTCAGGTAAAAGATAAAAACACGTGGCCTTAATTGTCCCACCCAGGACGAAAAAGATTCTCTTCATATGCGAGAGTGCACAATGCAGAATAAATATAATGTTAACTATTAATCAGTCTTGTCCTGCAGAGCATGCTTCATTTATCTGCTGTTTCCGCCCCCTTGTAAGTTAGGATAAGCAATGTCAGCTTAAAAAGCCCATTTAAACACTTAGTGATTTTGAGACAGATGATACATTCATTACGCACTAAACCAGTAATGATAGAGATTAGAATTGGCTTTAAACGGGATTTGGTGACCCCATGGGTCATGCGCGTTAAAGGCAGACTTATCTTCCCATTAACATTCACATTAAACACATTACACAGAACATCAATAAATGAAATCTAGAAGGCGACTAAAGAGATCCAAGCCATCTTTTTTATTTTTCACCAAGTTTCCGTGCTGTAGATTTATCAGGCACGTCGGACGCAAACTGCGTACAAATCCCTCTAATGGGAATGAAACCATCCGGAGCGCTACAACATGTACATGCCTTTAATAAGGCACGGGCTGAAGGCAGGCCTGAGTACGCTCCATTACACCCAGGCGGATGTGGTTTTAAATCACCCTGGAGATCTACAGCTATGTGGCCAACATGGCCAGTGTCAATCAGCTCCCAGACTCGGACCCTCAGCCAGCTTCTCCCCCTGACCCTCCGTGTACTGTATGTGCGCAAAAATCACGCAATTGTTGCTCTTCATTCATTCACATTTCTAAATCAACTCTTTTTTTTTGTTTTGTTTTTTCCATTTCGTTTCCACATGAACTGATTTCATTAAGCAGCACTTTGACAGAAACCAGCTGTCTTTTTAATGTGCTCTAAAAAGAAAATCAAACTTCACGAATTGCGCAACAGATAAATATGAACTTACTGGATGATGCATGATGTTATTCGCTCATTTTTTTGGATATACACAAAGCGAGCACGTCATTAGGAACACCTATACACCTCCTCATTCATGTTATTAACTAATCAGCCAATCGTGTTGCAGTAAAACAATGCAGACTAAAATTAGGAAGAAAAAAATACATATATATAATCCAGTCTTCAGCTGTCTACTTTGGGGCGTACACATGGTTGCTACAGATTCTGACAGGAGTGAATCCATCACCTCAAGGTCTGATTTGGGGGATGCTTTTTGTGTGTGTGTTTCACCATTCTGTGTAAACTCTAGAGACTGTTGTGTGAGAAATCACTTTTATTTCCAATTCTTCTGCTGTTTATCTGAAGCTCTTGTCCCGTCTGAACGACCGGCCAATATAATAACCACACGGATATGAAGTGTCCCTATGGTTAGTGTTGGAAATCTGTTTTTTCACACAGAAGTTATGCTCCAAATATATGCTCCAAAACCACCCAAATGACCCCAGAGATTTGAATAATTATTGCATTGCCATGACGCATCGTATATTAGAAGTTGTTGCATGAAGGAGAAAGATTCTAAAGACACATACAACAGCAAATGGAACAGAACTGTTGTTGCAGACTGGTGATTATTTTCCTAAAACATCACACCACAATGATTATTCCACTGTATACCACAGCAATCTGCCAACAATTAACATTTTTTTATTTCTTAATGCTTTTAATTTATTCATGTTTAACAACTACATTTAATGCTGTGGAACATCCAGGAGACAGGATAATTATAGTTACCTAGAGTTTCTCCAACCAGGCTTTTAAAGTTAATATAAAGAAAAGAGAGAAGGAAGAAAAATAATACAATTAAAAAAAAAAAAAAAAACTTTTTTTTAAATATATAAAATAATAAAAGTCCCCTGACCTGAAAACTCTCCTGTGGCAGAAAGATGACTGCAACAAAGGCTAATGCCTTCTACAAAAAAAAAACCTGAATCATCATTTTCTCACCGATCATACATTACTCTTTTTTATCAATGATCATACATTACTCTTTTGTTAGTGACACATTTAATCCAAATTTATCCAATCATTTTTTCCATAGGTTTATGTTTGTTACTAAAAGGAACTACATATAAAAAGCGCAAATAAATATAAACCTGTGATCTGAATTACAGCTTGCTGCAGTTGTCACAGTGGTATAAATCTCTAATTAGAATACCTGACAAATCGACCCTCAGTCATCTGTAAAGCACGTCTCGTACTTTAGTATACTTAAGATTAGTTCTTCACCTAGCTATAAAAACATTGAAGAAGCAACATTGTGTATTTAGGACTTAAGACAAAAAAAAAATTATTCACTAAGTCTTTAAGAGAACATTGTGCTTTGGTCTTAATGTTATTCTCTAATCCCCTTTGAGACATTTAGCATGAGCTAATGATGTAAAAATAAGCATATTTTGGTTTTAATTAAGCACAGATTGGCATTTTTCTAAGAAGTCCCAGTAGAGGAACTTCTAAATCGTAGAGCTCCATACTGTGGTAAGCAAAGGAACTGCAATAAACTCCAGCATGGGTTTGTAATTATAATTTTATGCTCAGAAAAAGTTCCATGACATAAGCATTATACATAACAGATTAACAACAGTTTTGATATTTTAGAAATTTGTTATAAAAGGAAACTAACACTGTTCCATACATACAAAACCTTCACACTATTGACAAACTTTTTTTCCACCCCTCTCATCACTGCTTAAGACTTTAACCATTAACCTTTGGAATAGGAAAAGGAAATAAATTAAAACGCAAACAAGACTGCCATCTAAAATCCTTGCATCAAACAGACATGCATAGTCACGTAAAGTACAGACAGCAAATCCAAGGTAAATCCTTTCGCTTTACACTTTCAATCATTATATTCATTCTTTCACTTGCTTTAGCAACAGGAGATAAACTTGTATTGATTTTTTTTTTAAACAATGTGTCTCTTGAAGCCATTTGGCATTACACCACACTCCCTCAATCTAGCATCTGTTAAATTAATAAAAGTCCAGAATGATGTTCAACATTGGGTCGAGATAACCCCCAAACAGAAGAGTAAAAGTCATATAATACAAAAGAAACAGGCTTTTTGCTGCACTGTACAAAAAAAAGAGCCATATAGTAGAAGGCCACTTGAATTTTTCACATTTTTCTGGCTCATAAATTAACTCGTATTATAGCTGGATGGAATATATAGTAACAACGCTAAACAAAAAACGCTCAAAAGCAAGTTCACAAAATAATTAAATACCCCTGAAAAGAACATGCAAAAATTGCAAAGCTATAAGCTGAAATGAGCATTTCATAGGTCTATAGGCTTCATAGAGGAGAGAAGCATGCTGTTTGCAAGGGGTTTTTTGGGTGAACCTCGGTACGCTCGGTTCCCAGCTTCTTGTTTCAGGACAGCCTTGGCTGCATCAGATATGGCACATTTGGGAGCTGATGATAATACGGTGGCCTTGGGTGCTACTGTATTGGTTAAATCCCCCAAAGCACTATGCCTACTGCTTGTAGGCCTTTGTGGAGACACGGGTAGATTTGGATTTGTAGAAACTTCAGCATCGTCAGGAGGAGAGCTGAAGATCTCACTGTGTTGAGGATGCTGATGAGCTCTACTGAACTGGCCACTTTCTAAACTATGTGCTTTAGTCATGGTGGCACTTTGACTTGTAGCACACCACCCAGACCTGGCTCCTTTCCTCTGGTTCAGGGAGTTGAACCTCAGGACTGACTGATGTACAGGCGTTCGCTGGAACGTCAAAGGTGCTCGGGATTTGACTTTGGGTGAATTGATGGTCAGCATGTTGAAACGCTGGACATGGTCAGCCACTCTCACTGGACGTGGTTCCTTGGGACCAAGTGTGGCTCCATGCTGATTTGAAGACTTGCAAGGCATTTCCAACAACAGCTGCTCTTTCAGGGACTTCTTCACAGACTGTAGTGTATCGAGTTCCTCCGTTTGCTCTTTTCCTGAATACGGTGTAGACTGAACTGTGATTGAGCTGTTGAGCCTGAAGGCCACAGGGCTTTGGATGTCTAGGGCATCAATCAGCTGGCTACAGTTTGCAGAAGGTGCTGAGCAGTCTCTAAATAGTTCCAAACTGTTCTCATTGTCAGCACTCACAGAGGCCTTGTCGGTATCTTTGACCAAATCTGAACTCTCCGCAGCTTCAAACAGAGTACTGTCTATATGCAGAGGAGACAAGGGAACAAACTCAGTTTGTCCAAAAGTATTATCATCATCCTTCAAATCTTTTTGTGGTGTTTTGACATTTTTCTTTAGTTCACTTGAATTTTGTAAATTTAGAGAGGAATATGAAGAAGAAGGGAACTCTTTTGCACATGAAGGTTCCTCTAGTTTGTCTATGGGTTCCTCTGTGTCATTAGTAGGACTCTTACTGTCAGATGTGACCTGCAGAACTTTAGGAGCTTCTTGAGAGCCTTCTTCTTGGAAAGACCCAGAGCTAGCTGAGCTCTTGGGGCTAGTAGCACAGCAGAGACTCGAAATGGTGTTGACTACAGCTGGTTTGCTGATGACGATAGTTGGCCCTGAGCGGTAGCTGAGGTATGCTTTCATCGGTGTGTCGGAGAAAGAGTGTTCTGTGACTTCATCTAGAGTCTCCCTACTCCAAGACGTCCTGGGCTCTTCCGCCTCCCGAGGGGTCAGCAGGCTGTCTTCGGATTTACTGATGTATTTGGTTCCTGTGAAACAGATTTGGCAACAGTATGTATAATGTACATGTGTTCAAACCAGACAACCAAAATACAGTTAAGAAAGATTCACAAATACATCAGTGACTCTCAAGACGACAACACACCACATTAAGAACCAAATAGGTGACGACTTTTGAAGCCTCTACAGAAGCCTCATAAGAAAAGAAATAACTACTGATGCCTGGCATAAAAGAACTACTTACACTGATTGCCTTGTGTATTGTGTTGCCTTCTTGAGCATCAGAGAATGTGTTGCACCTTTTGTAATAGTGAACTAGTCCCTCAGCTGTAAATAGTGTGAAAAAACTCTACACAATATAGCCTTTTTTGGAAGGAAGTCAAATCTGCTCAGTTTTAGCTTTTCCTGCATCTTTTGCATGATTTCTCTGCAGTTTAACTACTCAGGACAAACTCACACTCAGGATCTCAGACTCGTCCAGGTCAGAACACACAGTAGGAAGAATCAAGTGTACCCAATCTCAGGTGTTATTTTGTCTTGTGGATTATACGTAAACATGTTAGTTAAAAATGATGCAGGGCATCCTCAAAGTTTGTGTTATATAAATTCATATTAAAAATGCTTGATGCAACTTTCGTTGCTCTCTTTCTCGTTGCTATTCGTTTTGATGGTCTGCTTCTTAGTGTTTTGTTAATGAATTCAGAATGGAAACGTGGCTCAGTTATACTTATAAAGCTTTTAATTAACTATTACTTTAGTTAACTGGGCTGGATTTCAAATCACGCTTGGACACAAACAAATCTAGCCATAACTACCAGGGATTAAACTTTCTACCATATACATCAGCCATGTACACGCACAAGAAACTGGCAAACATCCATAGCTGTCTACATTCAGCTACAATAAGCATTAATTTCAGTAAAAGGTTAGGATCTGATTTCCTTTACCAACGGTTATTTCTATTTTACCTCCTTTGTTACTAAGGAAAGGAAACAGACTTTTGTGAAGCAAACTAACAATCTTTCCGCTCTATATTTACTTCTTTCCTCAGATCTGGGTTAACTGTAATCTGTTATTTATAGGTTCACACGTATACCAGCTGTCGTTATGATGCTGCACAAGGTTTTTATGAATCAGGGACAGGTTCGTTACGTGAGGATGTATATGCTCTTATTTCTACACAACTTTGATGAACAAGGTCAGTAATTTAAATAGAACTTGAGGACATGATGTAACTATAGTTTGTAAAATTAGCACTAAATGTCTGCATCTTTATTACTTATACTTGTCTTCAACCAAATAGTGGGGGTTTGGGGCGGTTTTTGCTTCACACAGCCTGGTTTGCAGGAGTTCAAATGGCAAGAAATTGCTAATGTAAAAGGTGTCTGCTACATGCTCAGATTTGGAGGGTTGAAGCAGTTTACTAATAAAACCAAGAGGTCCCTAGTGTCCTCTGTAGCGTCAGCTATTACAGGAACTCTACAAGTGGGACAAACAGACAAGAGCTTACAAAGCGTGTAGTAAAATATGGTAAAAACGTACACAAAGACTGACCTTGTGAGGTGCTGTTTGGCAGTACAGCCGGACTAAATGCAGCATCTTTGAAGTGAAAACTGGTGATGCTCTCTTGTGTCGCTAGGCGCCAGCCAATGACCTCTGACCCCTTTGGCACCGGTACAGAATTTGAAATGACACTCTGTTGAAATAATAAAGGCACTTTCTTTTTAAATCCTCGATATATAGAAGACTCGTGTGTCTGCTCTTTCAAGCGCTGTGAAGTATGTGACAAAAAAAAAAACCTATGACATCAGAAATAAAAATAAATAAATTAATAATCGAGTGGCCAATGAGTACAAGTATTAATATATAGTTTTTATTTTGGTGCATATAGACATTTCAGTATAATGCATCAGGTATAAAGAGAAACCCAAACCAGGCCATGTGTCAGTAAAGCTTTCTTTTAAAAAGCTTTGTATTAAGCAGCTAAAAGGTTAAACATTAGTGTCTTTTATTCTCAATATACATTTTATTTTTAGCCGTTACATGTATAGATTAGACAGCACTAAAAACATCGTCTCTTCTCTTAATATAATAATATAAATGTGCAAAGATGGGCAGTCACACAGAAAACATGTAGATACAAGTGACAAACATCACATACTGTTAAAATAAACAAAAAAAAACACTTATTGTTCATTTTTTTACCAAGGCCAGACGTTAATGATAAAAATTAAAAACACCTGACGATTAAAATAAAAATAAAAAATGTGTGTCTTAATTCCACTTCCAGTAATAATTTTCATGTGAATGTTCATAGTGCTGTGCATAGTATTGTTACTCCTGTCATCTAAACAGGTGCTACTGCTCAATTTGTTGTTTCCATGTTTCCACACGTCACAACAGAGGATAAAGTTTGTTGACTTATAAAACAGAATAAACTGTATTGTCGACTGTGAAAAGTACACATTTATACGTAAAGCTGGATGATAATAGTGTTGGCAGTAAATTCAGGATTGCAGATTTCCTAATACTGAATCCATTGACTGATTATCCTCCAACCGTTTTCTCTACCACTGAGTGATTCTGGCTCAAACAGTTTAGACCCTCCACTTATTGCCAAAAAGGAAAATAAATGTTAACAGTAACTGAATGGCAAACGTAAAATCAAAGAGACAGACACAAGGGTCACAAACACCCCAAACTGTATAATACTAATGATTGTATTACAGCCTTTAAATATAATCTATTAATTGCTAGTAAATGATCTGCATTCTAACATGCAACATTCTACATGCACATTAAATAAATACATGCAAATCTACGTAGCAGTGATGAACAAGGAGACTGAGGAGGTTGATTAATGTTGAATTGTGCAGTTTCTTGAGGAGGCAGACAGAGATGATGGACTTACACAATCTCTGTTGGTTTTCCCGAGGCTGAAGCGGAGACGCAAGGACTTTCTCGTACTCTCTTTTTTGGCCGTTCTTGGAGAAAAGCAGCCCGACTTTCCCGATTCAACTCTGAAAAGTAAATAAGTAAATTAGTAAACGGTCAACGGCAAACAGTACAAGTGACCAAACGTGTGCAAACAATTTAGATCAGAGTTCAAATGTGTCAGATGTTTTTATATTTACAAATTTGCACCTTCAGCTTGATTAAATGAGACAATGTGAGCTACGAAGTATATCCACAAGGGGGAGCAATTAACGTTCAATTCTTAGTGTGCCTCAACATTAGTGTGCTCAGGGTACACTTAGTGTATTTTATTACCTGCACAACACTGTGTATGGTACATTGTAGCAGTCATTTTCCAAAGGAATGATGGTTATATAACAATATTTTATCAATGATTATGAGTAACATTATCTTTACAACTTGATAATGAGCTGCTAAAATGCAAATGTTCTTAAAACCTGACATTTACGAATGCAACGCCGTTTAAAGCCAACCAAACATTAATGGCTAACGTTGTAGACGGCAATCATAGGAAGCGGTTTTCTTTTCACTGCCACCACCACCCTTCTGTGGGGTAACCATTAAAATGTAATTTATAGATTACATTTTATAGATGTGTTGCATGTACTCAAGGGTAAGTTTGGGACAGTAGAAGAAACAAAACAACAGACAAGACAGTGGATGTGACACAGACGTGATATCAGGACAGTCGGTGGAGTGGTGCCCGTCCAAATCGTTACTTAACATGTATTTTGGTTTCTGTAAATGTTGTGTGTGTGTTTGATTGAGCTGCGTTTGAGAAGGTCTGTGGAGAGTATAATATACGCTACTGAAGTATATTCCCTTTAATGTACTTAGTGGTATCCAAATTTGGGTTAGAATTTAGTAGCTTTATGTTTTTTCTTATTTTTTTATGAATACACAGCCATGGATAAACTCTCTGCCTCAAGTGTGATTGACATTCATGTTCTTTGATTTCCAGTTGTGTGATGCCCCTTTTCCACCAACGCAGTTTGGGTGCTGGTTCAGAGCCTAATTTAGAACCAGCTCTTTCTGTTTCGACCGCCAAAGCACCGGCTCTGCACCAGGAAAAGTGGTTCTTAAGTAGCACCAAAACATTGCTGGTCTAGACTTAAGAACTGCTTGTGTCAGGGGCTGTGGGCGGGGCTACTGTTAGCGCATTTGACAATGTACCTTAAGCATACTAATGTTTAATACACTTTTACTTTACCGCAATATGATACATGATCAGCACACATGATAGTAGGTAGCTACATGCAAAGGCTAACTTTTTTCTGTGTTAATGATAAAATAATGTTGAATGAACTTTCTCGATTACAACCTCCGTTTATACAGATTACACAGAGCTGCACGTACACGTTGGATTCGCCGCATTTGGATGCTAATGTAGGTTCACTAAGCCATGAGCATTAACAGTAAAGCAACATCCGCCATTGTTGATGTGTTTGCCGCTGCTGCGATAATGTTGCTGGGAAACGTGACACGTATACAGTGACGTCAGGCTCGGCCCTGTGATGGCTCTCTAGCTGATGGAAAGGCAAATCGGTTCTAAGAAGGTTCGTCAGTGGAACCAACTTTGAACCAGCACCAGCTCTGAACCAGCACTCGGTTCTTTTTGGTGGAAAAGGGGTATTAGTGTGCTTTTCTTGGCATTCGTTATCACTAAGAACTGCTGCATTTTCCTTTGTAATACTAATCCCAAATCCACCTCCAAGTCAGCAAAGTATGGGGAGAGTGGGATGTCCTGATTTAGAAAACAGGTCCTTCAGTACATTAGAAACCTTGAGAGGAACCAGACTCTGAAGGGAACCTCATCATTTGGGTGACACTGGACAGTAAATAATGTCCTTTCTACAACAGTTTTTTGTCAAAGGGAACTGTGCAACCAGAGACTTGTTATTCAGTGAGAGACTGAATAATAAAAAATAAGTCAACAAACGCATTTAAAAAAAAGTTAACTAGATTTGCATTTTAATGAGTGAAATAATTATGTGTTTCTCTATCAATCAGCAAGATTTCTGGCTCCCAGGTGTCCCTTAAAGGGAGTCTCCTAATCTCAGCTTGTTACTGCTATAAGAGACACGTGTACACAGAAGCAATCGATCAATCAGAATCCAAACTCTCCTCCATTGCCAAGACCATAGAGCTGTCCAAGGATGTCAGGATAGATCAGTTTATCTGTGATTTTCTTTCCAGGAAAAAATAAAACCCCCCAAAAATGAGCAATAACATGAACAAGGAGCTCCTTCACTCAAAGGAATTCCCATGGAATACTCCATGTCCCAAAGGGACTCTAATCCTACACAAAAAGTACAAGATAACCAAAACTTATGAAACTTGCTGACTTGATGAACAGACTTCTCTGTAACCCAAACTGTACATTTATTTCCATTTTCATTCAGAAGGTAGTGATATAACCTACCTGTTAATGTTTCTGTGGTTCAGTCTTTTGCTCTTTCTTCTTGCTGAGCTGGCAGTCAGGCGGCTAATTTTACCAAACGAGGGCGAGTTACATGAATCCAGGCTTCCTGAGGCACTGTGGACTGACAGAACCAACAATGTATATGTCAAATGTTCATATAAAACATTGGGTCTACTTTTAGTACAACAATGAAAAGATAGACTGAGGATAATACAATTTCAATACGATGACACTAATACTAGAGTTGAAGCCACAAGGCTGATTCCTGAGAAAGGTCTATGGAAACTTTCAGTGTGCTATCAGTCCTACTTCATACTTCAAGGTCTGCAATTAGTCATTAAAAAAAGTTTGGTGTGAACATGTTGACTGAGCCCTCATCTAGGGTTAAATAATAATGTGTACCTGATCCAGGTGTGGAGATTCCTCCAAAAAAGGAATTTGGCAGAAGCTCTAGGCCGAGGTTCTTGATAGACTTGCGCTTCTTGTTGGAGAATCCATAACCGTGTCCTGACTCTAGAGGCAGTTTGCGCTTAGGGGTTCCAACAACAGGGGTACCAGTGGAAATGACTAGAAAATTAAGATTGAAGTCAGATAAGATCATTTTAAAAAGGTAGCTTAATTGATAACATGAGTAGAAGGAGGTTTGCCTAAGCAGCTACTATGCATGTCAGCATTTCTCAAACACTTCACCCATGGCACATGTTTGTCTCTTCTTAGACACACAACACTACTAGCAGGAATGGCGATGCACGTCAGAAAAGAACACGACTGGTATGTATTGCTGTTAGGCAGCAGATACAAGTTTAAGCAATCTTAAGGTTATTTTGGTTTAGAAATAAAACTGTGTACACAGATGATTGACAATTCATCAACCATTAATACAACACACGAGAGCTTTAGTGGAGCGGAGGAGCATGCTGATAAACCTCGGGACTGGAGAGCACCTTAAGATCCTGCTCTGGTTGTTCAAGCCACTCAGCACCACACACACAAATTAGAATGTGGTTTGTGATGCTCATTTTGACCTCTCACTAAACAGCAAATCCCAATTATTAACTCTACTACTGTAATTGAGGCATTATTTCATGTTAAACAGGAAAAGGTATACTACAGAGAACATTCATGATGGAGTGGGAATTGAGGGAAGTTTGTTTGAGGCAGGTTTACTTGGGCTGTGAGAGCCCAGTGGAGCACACGCACACAGCAGAATATTTAGTGAGGTGTAAAAACAGCTCCGCTCACATGCCCTGATGCACATATGAGATCTCTTGTTTTTTTTTTTACATATTATTATTATTATTACTCTTACTTTGTCTCCCACTATACTAGCAGCATGTGTAATGGAATGGTAATTGAGAAATGCAAAACATAGTGAGTGTTAGAAATGCACTGGATAAACTGAGCACAAAACGTAAAGAAAAGGATTTCAAATATTTGGAAAATCATACAGCAAAAAAAGTCAAAAAAATAAGCAAGGCACATTCAAACTAATCAAAATCATCTCAACAAGCATTTGAAGGATATAATAATTGGTAATCTTCATTAAATAAAAGATGGTACTCATTCCGATCATTAAGACATCTCGTAAACAGGACCAAGCAAGCAACCCAAGAACTAGCCTTTTATTTTCTGTAGCTGGGAAAGCATGTTTGCACCACGAACAAAGACCGAAAAGCTTCCAAACTAAATTTCCAAACAGTTTTATATTCTGTTTTGCATTAAAAAGCATCAGCAAGCAGATTATAAGAAACATTTTACTACATCCAAATCATTGTTTCTCGGCCTATTCCTCAGAGCCCCACAAGCGGCACTATGCTCTATTCCACTCCAAAGGGAGCTGAATGACGCAATGCCGCTCATTTCAGTGTATGAAAAACTGGGAAAGAACATAATTAGTCTAGTACAACTTTATCTAACATTCATTTCATAAAATTGTTTTCTAGGAAATTCCCTAGGAGAGCAGTGATGCTTAGTACTTAATTGTAATACTTTCATGCTGAACCCTAAGGCCATGGCTACAAATAGAGGATAAAATTAGAAACAGCTCTTTTTCTTCTCCCCTGGTGTTTCACATCACCATGCTGATCAGATGAGATCAGATTTGGACTTGAAGCAGGAAAGATTAACAAACTGTTTTTGTAATTCTTTATACAAATGCAAGAGATTGGACATGTCACAGCAGAGGATCTGCTACAGAAGCTGTGCTGGTTTATAAATTTGTTAAACCATGACAAATTATGTTCATTTCAAAACATGCTTTGCAAAATTTGTTAAATCTTTGGTCCATTAGGGACTCTAAGTACTAGGTTGAGAAACATTTGCCCTGAACACATCTATTGCAGCTTAGCTAACGGAGTATCAGAATTTTCATGCTTTCGACAGACATGCAGCCAAACCTTCCCTAAGCATACCCACCTATTCCATCAGGCTGAGGTGTGTTTGACGGAGTTCTATTACTTTTTAACCTAGTCAGAGCTCCATTTACCATATCTGCAAAGCAAGACAAAACCACTCATCTGTGAAGGCCTAGGTATTAAAAAAAAACCTTTGTTTAGAAAGGTCTCTGTTTCATTGTACGTCACGTTTCAAACTCATAACCAGCAGCTTCTATTCAAACAGAGGGGTTAGTGTAGGGGTCGGCAACCTTAAACACTCAAAGAGCCAATAGGACCCGTTTCCCACGAATAAAAAACATGAAGAGAACATTGCATATATTGTTTTTTTTACCTATATGGAAAGTATAGAAAAAACTGTAGTGTGTTGCATTTATGAAATCAATGAACTGCTACAGAGTAAATAAAATTTTTTCCTGCAGGCAAACAAAAATATTTTGAACAGTCTGAACTAACTTTAACAAAAAAGACGGTGGGTTGATGGTTAATTTCAAATAAAATGTTCAATGTCTAATTGAGTCCTCTTCGTATTCATGACAATCAAAAAGAGACTTGCCGGCTGCAGCAAACCAAAAATGCGTCTGCTTCTGTGTGTCAGATTTCGCAAGTCGGCAGTTATGATGCATATTTTGAGTGGCAAAAAAAATTAAACACGGTTTATTTTTAACTAAAATAAATTTAAATGAAACATTTATTTTCCAAATCTACAGGAAGCCGCAGCATAGGGATGAAAGAGCCACTTGCGGCCCCGGAGCCGCGGGTTGCCGACCCCTGGGTTAGTGGAAGTAAGCTGACTGACCATTTAAACGTCATGCTCTTACCTCCTAAACTGCGCCTGCACCTCTTTACACCCGAGGGTGTGCTTCCCTCCTCGGTAGCCTCCGAGGGGGAAACCACTCCGGATTCACAACCTAGCATGGCTGGAACTTTGGCCATGAGGAACTCGGGTATGACACCTGAAAAGAGCAGCGACTCCTTCAGAACACAAGCAAACTTAATATACAATACTGAACTATGGATATAATACTGAAGAAATTAAAATGGTACATTCTTTCTGCTAGAGTGACTGACACCTTCATTTTAATCAGCAGTAATGAATTAAATACCTAGATCCTGAGCGTTATCAATGAGGCACTGCACCACGGCAGCTTGAAGCTTTAGTCTCTTCTCTGTGCTGGCGTTTACTTTATCTGTTCCATCCGCACAGTGAAAGAGGTTCGGGGCGAAAATGACTGAAAGATTGCTACTGTCCATCTTGTTTTCAGCAGATCTGAAACAAAGGAGACTCTGATTGAAGTCCTGATTCTCTAAATATACCACAGTCGTGTAAATTGTTAAACGGAATTGTCATTATACATTCTTGTTTCACTGAATTTAAACAACATAAAAAAAATGAACTGCAAATAAAAGGTGTTTCAACCTTCGTGGGGAATTATGTTAAACAGCAACGGCTGTTTAAACACAATAATCAGGGATATAATGGTTTTTAAAAATCTTTCCTAGATAAGCATCAATTGGGCCAATCTATAAAATAACTATTGCGCCAATTTCATGCAACAACATACATGAGCCCTGTGTATATCTTGCATAGCTCCCCAGCTAGTGAATCAGTATATCATGTACATGAGTTGGGGCAGTTTTTAGAACCATGGCTCACTACATACTCATGGTAATTCAAGCAGAAGCATTTAAACCATTAAACACTTAAGTGTTTGTGGTAGTCTAGTGCTTAAGATGGACTACCAATCAGAAGGTTGTGAGTTTTGATTCCCAGGTCCACCAGAACAAGGCCATTAACCCTCAATTGCTCAGTAGTATGAAATGCGATAAAAATGAAAGTCACTCTGGATAAGGGCATCTGCTAAATACTGGAAATGTATGAAATTTAAAAAAAGCAACTCATCAAAATCGAATAAATAAATAAATAAATAAATAAATAAATAAATAATAAAGTTACGACTTCCTGAACTCCCAATAAGGCAGCATAATCAACATCAATGCTCCCTGGCATTTGCAGTGAATCATAAGATTTTTAAACAGCAAACATTTCAAACAGCAAAAACTAAAACACTACACACCTTTATTGTAACGGGAATAAAGCCCCATCATAGCATCTTTATAATATAAATTGATGGTAAAATTTAGTGAATAACAAAACACAAATAACTAATGATGATTGATGAAATCATACAGACGTATTGAGCTCACCTTTGAGAAACCCTTTTTAGGAAGCTGCAGAAGTAGCGCAGTGTGTTTAAATTCTCATGAGTCAACACACAAGATAGCAGGAGGGTTGCTGATGTCCTCTCGCCTGAAGTGGGCAGCTCCTGGGCTTTTAGAAAACTACTCTGTAGGTCTGTGGCCAAGAGAGGCTCAGGCAGCTCCCTCAAGAACTGCTTAAGGAGTCCAGCTACGTCTAAGGGCAGCGCAGTGGACAGGCACTCTTCTGCCTGATCCAACTTCACCTACAGAGCCAGATCAATGTAGTCACTGTTTAACACAAACTCCCAGTCAGGATTTCTCAACTGAAAGTCCAAGAAGTCAAGACAGGTCACTCACCCTCAGCGCCTTCCCTCGAACAATAGAACCTGATTTTCTAAACAGGCCTTCTGTATCCAAATGCCCCAGAAGGCATGTACAGGCATCCACAAGGAAGCTAAGGGAGGAGGCAGATGTTAGAGCACAGGATGAAACATTACTATTTTTGTATGTGATACTCTTACTACAAACAGCAATCCAATTCTCACCCAGACATAGATTAAAAAAGTTTTTGCTTTACTGCGGTACAAATTTCTAGGGTGTATTTTCATGCCTGAAAACGCACAATATTAAACTTAAAGCACAGCCATTTAAGAGATAATAAACCATCTTACCAGGGTATATCTCCGTAGTCTAGCACATGACAATGTGGTAGACTTTCTAAAGCCACACCAAAGACCTTCGTCTGGGGGGGAAAAAAAACAACAATTTAGCACGCCATCAGTTTAGTGAAAATAATCTTAGAAGTGCAGTTCTGACGTATTTTCATCAGGTTACACATTTTTAATGAAGCACCTCCAATACTTCTGATTCTCATTACTACAAGCCTACACATGAGGAAAATATTAACGATGGCTGTTAATGAGAGACATTCCATAGCTTGGGGGCAAGAACCCTGTTTACAGTTTAACTGAACAGATATCTCAGGCCTGCCAAGTGAATTAGTGTAGAAGGAAAAACATGCAAAAAAGGTCCTTCAGTGTTCACTTGAAAAACAACATTTTAAAATTGCGTAACTAACCAATTCTATTACATCATTCACTTAGCTGTCTAAACCATAAAACCCCACAGAGTCCTGTGTGTGCGTGTGTGTGTGTGTATACCAGTAATGCGGAACAAAGAGTGCTTGAAGCATTCACGGATTCAGCAAAATTTAGGTCTGATTGCGCATTATCTACCTAGGGCAATGACAGTTGAATACGCAGTCCTTTGCTGCGGATTTTATTACAGCAAGTCACCTTTGGTGTACTATGCTGTCACCAGTACTCGTTCCAACTACTGGTTTCCATAGAAACAACATCATTTATCATTTCTTGATGCTAAAACAATATTAGGAGGAAGATTCAGTATATGTATATAAAATGCACCAGTGTATATATGTAAGACACATCCATAGACACAGAACTGCTTCAAACATGTATTCAGCACTGTCTCTATTATCAGACCACCAAGTGCACGTTACTGCCAGGTCCCGAATGCATCGCTGTGAGACGAATGAAATTACTGAGCAAATGTGAACAAACTCACACCAGTAAAACAGTTCGCAAGCAAGATGATCTGACTATGGCTTATTACATGGTGCACTGGATTCAAAACAACAGTGGTCCTATAGTCTATTCCACACTTTAATAAAAAAACACACACACACACACACACTACAATTACTGGATGTTCATGTGGTTGCAACCACAAAGTAAGCCGACAAAACTTCACTAGCAAAAGGACAGATAGACTAATAGAGACCCTGTGGTACCAGTACAGTATTCACAAGTAATCTAAAGGCATGAAGCAAGAGTTTTACTGGTTTTGCGTTCATAAGCAACCTGAATTACTCTCCTATACTGTTTACACTGGCATAATAAACCTGGTCTCACAAAACAGTCTCTATTCCTACACTTCCTTTAAAAAAATCATAAAGTGTGAGTGAGGATCTTTTGAAAACCCCAGAAACCTGCTTTAGAGACGAAAGAAACATGAAGTTAAAACAGTACAGCATGTTATAGAGCTGAAGTTTTGCACAGACTGCCTGTGTTTCCTCACCGCGTTGCCTGGTGGGTTCTTGCTGCTTTTGCATTTGTTCCAGTTCTTCGTCTTGATGCCGTAGGTTTTGCGAAGGTGCTGCACAACTGCCAAACGCACCACATTTCTCTCTGCGGTCTTCATACCTCTTATTTACACCAAACTCACCCACTTAGCTTTTGTATCGAAGATAGATGTCCAAGAACGTTATTTAGCAAACAAGGAACTCAGACACGCCTCAGTATAAATGTTTCTAGCAGTTATTTGACTAGTTTGGGTGTTTAGCCTTTAAGCTAACACCGACCCCATAGTGCAGAGGACAGTTAAACAAAACCAGCAACTCCGAACGTGTCTTAACAGTTGATACAGCAAAATATATCCGTCTTTCGGCGCATAAACATAACGAAGCTAACGGCTACATACAGCACGAACAACTCGTAACGCTTTCTGTTAGCTAACTAGCCACCCAGCCATTTAACGTTCCCCATTCAGTATTCGAAACATAATACGAATTAGAACCGTCTACTATATAAACAACATTAAATAACCATTTTTTTTTACCGCCCTAACGAACCAGTTAGCCAACTTTTAGCTCTCTGACTACACTTCCTTTGTGGACGTGTTTCAAACGGCAGCGCTGCCTCACAAACACAACGCTATTGGCTACACAACAATGTTCAAATTTCGTGACGTCACTGCTGTCCGATTGGTTAAACTTCAGACACGTGTTTGCTTCTTCATCCGTAGCCATTATGTAAAGAGCTAAAACGTAGATATTAAAACGACCAAATGATGAATAACATCTACGTTTGCAATAGAGGTGCACGTGGTAGGTAAACAATTACTGACCAATGGAAAGAAACAACTGTGCTGGAACATTCACAACCATGTCATATACAGTGGAAGATCAAAAGCACTTCAACACAAATCTTTATTTTATGGAGACACACTGATCAAAACTAGAGAACATTATGGAAAGATGACAACCAAAGTCTTTAAATGTTGCAGTAGGAAGCATAGAGACACTTGCTTTGAAAGGCTTCAACACATCTGCGGCTGAGCGTCAAAGGTTCCTTACACTACTCTGGTGTGATCTTCATCCACTCTAATTCTGGTCTTTTCAACAGTTCAGTAACTTTGTTCCCAAAGATTTTCTGGAGATAATCATTTCATTTAGATCAGGACTCTGGACTGGAAATTTCAGCATTTTTAATGTTCTTAGCTTCAAGGGACTGCTTTATCTGTTTTGCAGTA
This sequence comes from Tachysurus fulvidraco, assembly GCF_022655615.1. NCBI lineage: Eukaryota > Metazoa > Chordata > Actinopteri > Siluriformes > Bagridae > Tachysurus > Tachysurus fulvidraco. The sequence goes on from NC_062529.1 coordinate 6,455,265, forward strand.
TGACAGGAGGTATTGTCTTGCCTGAAATTGAAGCCTGGTTGGAAGATGCTCACAGGAAAGGAACTGCATGTTGCTGAAGGAGGTTCTGATAAATATTTTCCATCACCCTGCCATGTACCTGTAGAAAAGGCCCAACTCCTGCTGCAGAGAACATCCGCAAACCATGCCAAGTTCTCCTAATTCCACCTTATCATTGTTTAATGGTTCCGTCTTTTGTAACTGTGATGTTGGGGAATTTGGAGGCTAAATCAACACCTGTTATGTTCCTCAAACCATCTACCTGAAAAATTTTTGCAGTGTATCCTGGTGAAAAGGCTACTGACATTAGGGAATACCACTGCCCTCATAAAGTGTACTTGGTCTACAGCTATTTAGGTGGGTGCTATGTTTCAAAGTAACATCCACAAGAATGCCAGTACCAAAGGTTTCCCAGCAGGACATTGCGTAGAACATTACACTGCCTCCGTTTGCTCCGTCACCTAGTTCCCATAGTTCATCCCAGTGCAGGCTGTTCCTCAGGTTAGCGTCGTACATGTTCCTGGCTGTACAGAAGATGTAAAAGAAACCATGATTCAACAGACCAGACCTTCTTTTATCACCCCTTGGTCCAGTTCTCCACGTGCCGATTAAACACACTTTTGGTGGTGGACACGGTCAGCATGGATACTCTGACTGGTGTACAGCCACGCAGGCCAATTTTCAGCAAGCTGCAATTCACTATGTGTTCTGATAACTTTCAGTCGTAGCCAGAATTTACTTTTTTATTCTTTTTTTAGATGTACATAATTATAATTATAGTACAATATTTCTAGACAGCATGGTTTAGTTACATTGGGAAAGTTTTAAAACACAATATAATGAATAATGAAATTATTGTTTTGTGTTTTGCTGGTATGGAATAAATGATAACATGATACTTACATTTTGTTGTTTACTTAATCTGTTTGCATTGAATTTGAGAAAAGATTTGGTACTTGTCATCTTATCAAACTAGCTGGCTTTGAAAATCCTATAACCATAACAATTGTTCATGTCAGATACCAATTTCTTTTGGTAATACCAACTAATGTGACCTGTCAGGTACGACTTCAGATTCATTAGCATCTCCAGCACTGCTTAAAGGAATCTTTTACTTACTGTCTAAGATTTCCTGTCCGATAATGAACCTGTAAGACTGCAATCACTTTCATCTGAGCTACTCTCTGAAGAGTCCAGGACTCAACTTCTAGTTAGCTACACTACTAATGGAACAGGCATCTTGAGTACTTACCTAATGATGCTATAAAAGACAATGAAACTTAAATGTGAACACTGATTAAAGGATCACTGCAGTCTTCAGTTATTTCATATTCAGGAATTTATTTCATAAATGATTATTCCAACTTATCCAACCTGAAGATTGTACAGTATGTGTCCACTTGTGATTGCAGTATATAGTGCATGTTACCAGCAAAAACCTTTTCTGCCACCAACTCAGTCAACACAAAAAATGCTTGTTGAATACTAAACTGTAAATATACTTCAAGGATTAGTGGGTAGCACGTTCGCCTCACACCTCCAGGGTCGGGGTTCGATTCCCTCCTCCGCCTTGTGAGTGCGGAGTTTGCATGTTCTCCCCGTGCCTCAGGGGTTTCCTCCGGGTACTCCGGTTTCCTACCCCGGTCCAAAGACATGCATGGTAGGTTAATTGGCATCTCTGGAAAAATTGTCCGTAGTGTGTGAATGTGTGAGTGAATGAGAGTGTGTGTGTGCCCTGTGATGGGTTGGCACTCCGTCCAGGGTGTATCCTGCCTTGATGCCTGATGACGCCTGAGATAGGCACAGGCTCCCCATGACCCGATGTAGTTCGGATAAAAGCGGTAGAAAATGTGTGAGAGAGAGAAACTTTTGGCACACATTGTGTAAATCAGGAAAAACAAGATAATTTTCTTACCATAACTAGGAATACAGTCTTTTGCATTTAACAAACTTGGATACTGGTTTAACTTACACAATGAAATCATTAGTTGATGAGATTGTCTTCAGAATTTTCTTTATTTTCACAGTAAAATATGGTCTAAAACCATATGTACACCATTACATATGGGTTAACCATTAGCAGGTCACTTTTAGCAACCCTGGCTATTGGTTTTACACTAAATCCTTCTTAAACTAATGATTCGTCAGCTAGCGTGTTATCGATTTGAATAACAATGTAATTATTTTGGCTTTGTAGAAGCCAACATTCTGTTTTCCTATTTAAGCTTAGACAAAAATTTATTAAGAGTAACTCCTCCTAGGGCTTTCAAGCTACATGCACCAAATTCAGATATGATGTAGATCCTGGTCTGAAGTTTTATGCTATTATTCTACTTTTCTAAGCGATCCGAGTACTGATACTTCCGGTTCCGGGACTCAAAATGGCCTTTTTTTCCATAGACTCCCATTATAATCTTTGGAGGATTATAACTCGGCAAGCTTTCGAACTATCTACACCAAACTCGACCAGCTCCTTTAGTGTGATACTCTGAACAAAGTTTTAAATTGGTGTACCGACTAGCCTTTCGGTTGTCCCGCAGGCCCCCCCCCCAAATTATGTAAGATCAAAAAACTTTTAACAACAAGGACATGTGACATATCAAAAAACTCAGAATAATGGGGGGAATTACCTCATGTGTATTCTGGTCAAGTCATGTAACGTCACATGATGTCACATAAAAATCAAAAATTAGCACAACAAGGCCATGTGACATATCAAAACACTCAGCCGAATGCAGGGAACTGCCTCACGGGTATTCGGATCACGTCACGTGTTCCTGTCCGCTCGCCTCCAAAAGTATTGGCACCCTAGCTTTCTGTCCACTTGCCTCCAAAAGTAACACTAACCCTTATATCCACTTGCCTCCAAAAAGCACCGGCTTTTGCGAATACTTGCCTTGTCAAAGCCAACATCAAAGTTTGTAGTGACGAACTTTACAAATCTAGTTGTAATTGACTTTGGCTGTTAATTTAAATTACCCAATAAGTTTCTGAACTCAGTTGATGTGCTTGGCTAAGGAGAATTATTTTTTTTCCCATAATATAATATTTCCATCATTAATAGGTGACTTTTAACAACCCTGACTACTGATTTTAATCTAAATCATGCTTACACTGCTGTGGTATTTATCCACTTAGCACCCTAAAGGACCTGGTTACAGATGTTTGATGTCTACCTAGAGAACTTCGCTAATCATTTCATTTACACAATATCATAGTGAGTATAAAGGTAGTTAGCTTACTGAACTTGATTAAAGGTTTTTAATAATTATACAGTATATAACATTTAGATAAATTTCGGTGATGAAAAGGGAAAGGAGGCTTTTAGAGAGTTTATTCACATTCACAATGAATTCACACAAGCTGACTAATGATGCTGTAAGTTACAAGTGAACTAGCTAGCAAATTGAATTTGTCACATTGCAGATCTGGTGGATGTGCTGAGAGAATCAGCAGGTACTCCCTCTGTCCTCCACATCCATGTCAGTTAAAAAACAAAATTGTAACTATGTTTAAAATATGTAAGCTGCTTCCTAGTGTGTGTTGTGTGTTAGGGTTGTTGAGCCAAAGCTGAAGCTGTTGCCTATCGAACTTTGCCATGATTTTCAGCTGTTGTTCTTGTAACCAAAACTTTCATTTATTTACTAAAGATGTGTTTGTGTGAAACTGCTATGATGAGAAGCTCTGATCATTGTGCATTAGCTTTCACGGTGTCCCAGACTGCATTTGTAGCCAGTCGACATTAGGAGAAACATTTGGGTCTGTTTTTTGTTCCCGAGGAGGCACCCATCCCTTACACGCACAGCTTGACTCTTGATGTAATCACAATATTTATTACTCTGATGAAGGGATTTGACATTAATGATTATTAGAACACTTTTGTCAAATATGGTTGTAGAACCTGAGTTTCATCTAATTGTCATTTACAGAAATTAATTTATTATACCATTATTTTATCATCCCTGTAAGGGATTATTTGTTATGGCATTAAAACATTTTGTTAACTGCAGTGGCCAATTGTGTTTGTGTGCTTTAAGGTTGTTGAGCTAAACCTGAAGCTGCTGCACTCTGAACATCACCAAGACATTCACGTCATTCTGGTAACCCGTCCTTTCGTTTATTTACTAAAGCTGATCACTGAATTTTACAAGGTTGTTCTAAATGTAAGGAAAGTGACAGAATGTTAGTATGAAAATGCTATGATGAGAAACCTTTAAGTTTTTTGTGCCCTACATTTCCCAGCTGCACAATGATCAGTGTACTGAAGTGTGTAATGCAGACAGGAATCTGTTTCTCGGTCGTCTGCACATAGAGACTTGTGTATTTTGTCATCATTGTGTTTGAGTTTATTTTGTAAAACAGTAGTAAAACACTTCTATTTGAATCTTCTTCATCATCTTTGGACTTAAACGTGACATTTATGCTATATGTGTTGGTGTGTTTTTACATTAAAGTGCGCAGGTCTTTTTTAAAGCAGAATACATCCAGTGTTGTAAATTTTAACCGTTTGGTGAAAAAGTATTCTAAAAATATATTCTAAAAACAAAATCTAAATAATTTGTCATAAGAAATTGTGGTATCATTATGGCCCACATATTGAAAAATACAATTTGCAATTCCTTTTGAAAATATACTGGAAAAAAAATCAGAGGTGGTTAATCAGAGGTGGATAATAATTGCAATTAAAATATTAAAGGAAATAATTTATATTTAATAATTTTTTTCCCATTATCCTCCAGCTCTAACTTCCAGCAATTCCTAAATTCATCTTTATTGCTGGTGCATTCAGGCAGAATCCCCTTACTGCAAAAGCCTCAAATAAAGACATTGCATTCAAAATCATTAAATGGTTGCACCTCGCTGGAGACCGAGAGGGGGGGTAGGAGGGAGCGACTGAAGAAATGCGAGGCCTAACAACACATTGCCGACCCTCAATAGAGACGTCCCTGCACATCAACACACTTCTCAACTTACCTTTCAAGTTTCTTTAACTTTATCAATTTCTCTTTAAAGTTCTCTGTACAAGTTACTCTGATTTAAAAAAATAAATTCTGTGATTTTTATTACTCTCAGGGTTGAACCTAACATTAACTATTATTAATAATAATAATAATAATAATAATAATAATAATAATAATAATAATAATAATAATATGACAGATCAGTAAATTACTGATCTGTCATATACTCTGTATTCCTATTTAATACTCGTACAGTCTATATCGTCTCGCATCGTCTGTTTTGTCTTGTCTTGTATAATCCAAGCTTATTGTTTAGTATATTAGTAGCTGTTAAAGAACAGCTTTTTTTCCTAGAGCTGTCTCTTTATTGAACTTTGCCCCTCGCTGATCATACTGTCAATGTCCTTCATACATTGTCAATGGACTGTTTACAAAATGGACGTTATTGCACTAATAGACTATTACACAAACTATGCTCTTTTTTTGCATTGCTGCTCACCATTGCCTTACCATTGTATATATCCACCTGATTTCTGTTTATAGTAACAGCAATATATTATATTAATAACCATATATTTTGTTTATAGCACAAATTTCAGTTTATACTAATAGCCATCTGCATATTATATTCTTAGTACATATATATATATATGTTCATCTGTATATTACGTTCATAGTACATATATATTCATCTGTATATTATGTTCATAGTACATCTGTATATTATGTTTATAGTACTTACACATCTGTAAATTACTGTTTATAGCAATAGCCATATTTTGTTACATCCTTCTGTAAATTTCAGTTATAATTATAGCCATCTGTATATGATGTTCATAATACACAAGACATTTAAAAAAAAGACAATACACAGAAGACAATACAATAAAACAGCACGGAACAGTGTAAATACTGTATGTTCAATCAATATTTCGTGTGCAGAAATACGGGAATGAACACGTTAGTATTATAGAAGCAGTTAATTATTGTGTAAAACAGCATGTAAACAGTTTGACATGGTGGTGCTGTAGACATGGATGTAAATGGGAAGAGTGTGTATTTGGTGTGGGTCATTGCAGTTCATGCTCAGTTGATTGTGTGTGTGTGTGTGTGTGTGTGTGTGTGTGTGTGTGTGTGTGTGTGTGTGTGTGTGTGTGTGTGTGTGTGTGTGTGTGTGTGTGTGTGTGTGTGTATGTGTGTGTGTGTGTGTGTGTGTGTGTGTGTGTGTGTGTGTGTGTGTGTGTATGTGTGTGTGTGTGTGTGTGTGTTGTGCAAAGTTTCAGATAAGTTTTCTCCATTTCTTGTTTTCTTTTTTTTTTTGGTGAATGATGTCAGGGTGTGATACTGAAGTAGACACTTCAGACCTTTTGTGATTCATTCTTATACTTTTCACTTATACTGTAAATAAATGTAAGACTGTGCTTAACTTTATGTAAGTAAAGAATTTGGGTACTTAAATGGACTCTATGTTGTGAATGGTTACCTTTTGTTCAGTTATGAGTCTTGTATTAAAGAAAAAGCTGAGATTAAGACTAAGCTGAAGTGAAATCAGTGGCATTTTATGTTCATTTTATATCCTGCAAAGACTTTGTCAAATATGGCTAAACTGATTTTCAACAAGCAGGAAGATCATTTCACTGAAAATTCTCTTCTATAATCCTGTAGTCCAACTATTGTATAATGTGCCTGAATATGTCAAGAATTTAAATGATTATTTCAGAATTCTAGATTTTTTTCTAGATCTATATAAATTTGTAGCACTATCTCAAAGGACAGATATAGCATTTGAAATAAAAAATAAGAAGTGGAGACAAAGACACTGTCATACTGATCCACATTTATTACAACATGACATGTATATACAGTAAAACAGACAGTACAAATTGAAGTGAAGATTTAGAAGCACTTCCTGTGGACAATGGATGGGCCGGCCTCATCGTACTCCTGCTTGGTGATCCACATCTGCTGGAAGGTGGACAGGGAAGCCAGGATGGAGCCACCGATCCAGACGGAGTACTTACGCTCAGGGGGAGCAATGATCTGGAGGAAGAGGAACATTTGTTGAATTTACTTGGATGTTCAAGAACATTGGATTATCAAACTACCCAGAGAAAATATGGATATATAAAATAAAACTTCATCTCACCTTAATCTTCATGGTGCTTGGGGCCAGAGCAGTGATCTCCTTCTGCATACGGTCAGCAATACCAGGGTACATGGTGGTACCACCAGACAGGACATTGTTGGCGTACAGGTCCTTACGGATGTCAATATCGCACTTCATGATGCTGTTGTAAGCGGTCTCATGGATACCAGCAGACTCCATACCTGTAGTTTAATGAGATTTCGGTTGGTAAAAAAGCAAATGCACTGAGTATGTTAGTAGAATTGATGGATGGGAAAAAATATCCCCATGTTAATATATAGAAGTGCAACTCACCAATGAAAGAAGGCTGGAAGAGGGTCTCAGGGCAACGGAAACGCTCGTTACCAATGGTGATGACTTGACCATCGGGAAGCTCATAGCTCTTCTCCAGGGAGGAGGAGGAAGCAGCAGTAGCCATCTCGTTCTCGAAGTCCAGAGCCACATAGCACAGCTTCTCCTTGATGTCACGCACGATCTCACGCTCAGCTAAGAGGGACAAGTTTCAGAATAATGATGAATGAACAAATGCACAACCTAAACAAAAATCACTACACTACACTTGAGCAGTATAACCAGTACATCCTTAAAAATGGTTCTGTGGATAGTTAGGTTAGGTTCCATTAATGGTTCCCTTAACCATATGTTCTAATCTTCAGCAATATAACTAGTAAATCCTAAGAAAAAAAATGGTTCCTCAAGAGTTCTGGGAGTCCTTTAGGGCTCTTTAGCTTTTAAAAGTTTTTTTAAAGATTCTCTAAAAAGTGTGACAAATTAAACACTAATCTGATTTAACAGCACAGCTTACCAGTTGTGACAAAAGAGTAGCCTCTCTCAGTCAGGATCTTCATCAGGTAGTCAGTCAGGTCACGACCGGCCAGATCCAGACGCATGATGGCATGGGGGAGAGCGTAACCCTCATAGATGGGCACATTGTGGGTAACACCATCACCGGAGTCCAGCACAATACCTGCAGGGGGCAGATTTAATCCACACATGCCTTCGGTCATCCCAAAGTCCCTCAGAGAATGTAACACATCATAAATGAACCATACTGCTGACATCAGTGAGCACAGGTGGAGCTTTCACTCCAGAACATTAGGGATTATTGCTAATCCTATACAATGTACTGCACAATTGCTGCCTGTTAAACACACTTCAGTGCATGTTTAATTGTTCTAACTATCGAATAAAATGTTCTCAGTGGCAATTGTACAATGAGAACTATTTTTCACTTTCACCTGCTAAATTAGAATTGACTAAGAAATTGCAATAAGTCAATTTGTCTCTATAGAGTCATAAGCATATGGTCTATGTTTACATAATGAATAATTATAAAGATTAAATTCCATTATATTAAGGATTATAAAGGTTGCAGTAAGTATATGCCTTAAACTGACTTAGTAGCATTTTGTTTGACTTTGGCAGGATTGATTTTAGTAACTTTTATTCATAGAGTACTGTGGAGTTAAACTTCATTACTGCTTATACTGACCAGTGGTACGACCAGAGGCGTACAGGGACAGGACAGCCTGGATGGCCACATACATGGCTGGGACGTTGAAGGTCTCAAACATGATCTAGAAATGCAGATTTCAAAAAAGGTTTTAATGTCAGCGCATCTGAATGCTGAAGAGTTGTTAAATGGTCATGGTAGTGTGAGTACCTGGGTCATCTTCTCCCTGTTGGCCTTGGGGTTGAGGGGGGCCTCAGTCAGCAGGGTGGGGTGCTCCTCAGGAGCCACACGGAGCTCATTGTAGAAGGTGTGGTGCCAGATCTGGGGAGAATTAACAAACAGTGTTCCACTGATGCTTTGTGATATGTGATATTGCTTTTTAGGATACCCTAAGACTACAGATAAAGTGGAATCTAATAGGGAAGAGTAAAGATCAGTATCTGGTCACCCACCTTCTCCATATCATCCCAGTTGGTAATGATGCCATGCTCAATAGGGTACTTGAGGGTCAAGATACCTCTCTTGCTCTGGGCCTCATCACCAACGTAGCTGTCCTTCTGACCCATACCGACCATCACACCCTGTGGGGAAAAAGAGGATTCAGTTTAAAGGTAACCAAGAAACCAAGAGGATGTATTAAACTATTCAGCTGATTATTTGCAGAAGGTTTTGAATAGGGAAGGTGGTGAACCTGGTGGCGGGGCCTTCCAACAATGGAAGGGAAGACAGCACGGGGAGCGTCATCACCGGCAAATCCAGCCTTGACCAAGCCAGAGCCGTTGTCGCATACGAGGGCGGTAGTCTCTTCGTCGTCACACATGGTTGGTTTCTGAGATGGTCTGTGAAAGAAAGAGATGACATATTTATGACTGGGACAAATGCTTTACGAGTGAAAGTAATATCGCTCTGCTAGGGGGTCAAAAGTGGAGCATGGAGTTCGCTAAAGCCCAAATAAATAACGCAAAAAAACACGAGTCTGTCTTAATAAGATGAAGCAAGTAGACTTCTATTGAAAGTTCTAGTAGAAACATTTCTAAATGTTATTTACTTAATAAGTATATTAGAATATAACATAGATAGAGTGATATTAGGTTTAACTATGTTTTGGATTTGAGTTGATTTTACATCCAACAAAATAAAAGTATGCCATATCTGAAATGATCATCTCATCAAATTATTAAGCAATGACAAAAAAAAAATCTTAAGAATAAATCAAACTAATGAACTTGTTGACCCTTTTTGCCTGCTGATTCTTCACCCCTTACCCCGATGCCCCACACCTTCCTGAAAGATTAATGAAACTCTATCTCCATACCAAAGCACTTGAAGATATTCAGTCTCTCAGTCTAAAGCCAAAAAAGGGGTCACGCTAAAGCCTCAAAGTCTATTTTAAGCCCATCCCCCCCCCCCCCCCCCCATGTGTGTGAGGCCTATAGTGTTTCTTCTGCCATGCTGCTTCTTATCTGAGCTTGGTGCTGGTTCAACAGCTGTCATCACATTTTAACACTTTGCCTGATGTCGTGGCCTCTGTCCCCTCAATTCCGAATGGCTTCATTCATGACATGCTGTACTGTACTATCTAAATGTATCATGACAGCACGATGTAAGCTCACCCTGTCTTTGGCCAAGTAACTCAATAAGCATGAACTCTTAACAACTTGCTGATTTCTAAGCTGTTAGTTTTGAGCTTTAAATTTGTATTATACAATCTATGATACATGTCTCAGTTCTAAATGAAAAACGCTTTAGTAATTCCTGACTATTTGCTCCTATTCCATTGCACCTTTGAGCCATCTAGTAAAAAAAAATTATTTGAAATCATTCACTAAATTGTGAAAATATTTCTGCAACCCTTTACTGTCTTCTACATAAGCCATCAATATCGTGCACTTACCAAGTTGTGTCGCGGGACTGATGCTTCCACTGGGACAAAGTGATCAGTGAGAAAGCTCCCCTTAAATAAGACTCAGGCACAGGGGTCTGGGGTGGAGCGTAGAGTTTGCAGAAGCCCAAATAAGAGCTTTTGAAAAAAGAGAGCCGAGCCCTCCCCAATCAATCTATCTTGAACAGACGAAGCAACTGGATCCTTCCCAAATGGAGCAGCATTTCCTTGGAAAGACCAGCTCTGCCAGACATAAAACTAAAATGGATGATAGACGTGAATTGCTTTCACTGCAAAATACTTTAACTGCAAATCCTATAATGTTTGATTTTGGGTCAATTTCCTGCTTTGAGAAGAAGAATTTTGTCAAAGTATAGTGTCAGACGTATAAGTATAGTCTATTTGCAACTGTGTGAGAATTATATGATTTAATTATTGAGTATTGAGTGTGAGAATCCCACAATTTTTCGGTCAGTTTCCTGCTTTGGGAAGTATAATTTTGTCAAATTATAGTCTAAGAAGTATAAGTATAGTCTATTTGTAATTGTGTGAGAATTATATCTTGTAATTATTGAGTATTGAGTGTGAGAATTCCACTATTTTTTCTGATCTGAACTCTCATAGTATGCATTCGAAACACATTCATGTAAATTTGAATTTTTTTTGGGAAAAAAAATCTCCTTTTTCTCAATCATTCATTTAATAATGAAGTACTTTATTAAGTTTCAGGGTAACTGGGGGCAGCTTATGATGAGCATTCAATCATCGGCCTCCCACTAAGATGGGAAACTGTATATGTCAGTAAGTTGGCTGACTGGTATGTAGTCTGGAGCCCCAAACGTGGATAACAGCTGGTTCAGAGGGGGGTGAATCCATTTGGCGTTCCCTTGCTCACCTGCTTCCTGATTGGCTTGGCTGTATGGTAGCAAAACTCTGATTGGTTGAAATCTTTCCTTTTAGGGTTATGGTGGGAAGCAGGTGTAGGAAGATACTGCCGAAGTGACAGTAAGAGCAGGGCTCCTTATTTGTGTTGACCTTTACAGCCCCAATTAGCATATGCCTGTAGTGCTATGCTGAATAAATGTGCTAAGTTTGCCAACTACTTCTGCTTAAAATATTTCCTGTAATGAGATTCTGGTTAAAAGAAAAAGGGCAAGCTGGTGTTCATATAATAAAAAATCTATTTCTTTTTGTTTTTGGTGCACACATGTAAAGTGGGATGCATCATTATCATTTTATTATTCAATTCTAGACTGCAATTCCATAACAGATTAATTTCAATATCAAATTGATCAAACTTGCATAACATTTAGACTTAAAACCAAGAAGAACTAACAGGTCATCAGCTGCAGGTCTTTTTGTAATTCTAGAAATGAAATATAAAAAAAAAATAAAAGTGCTTACTTAGGTAAAAGTGCTTACTTTGTGACACATGCTGCCTGAAGTGCCTGAAGAGCTTCCTTTTTTAGATATAAGCTTAAGAGCTTGCTTTTAATGCAGGGCTTTGGCTCTATGTGACTCATAATATGCTTTTTTATCCAATTTGTGAATTTTTTTTTCACCATTATATTCACTTGAAAAATTTATTTATATTATTGTTAATCAAACAATAAAGAATTATCCTATAAATTATTTTTGTGTTTTTTTCCTAGAGGCCTAGAGACTTTTTTATTGTAGAACTACAATATTGACAAAAAACCCAGACATTTTGAGCACTGGCCATTAGAATTGTGTGAATACTGGATTTCACAGACACATTGGCGTATCATTACGAAACTCTGGAAGTTTCATAGTCTTGTCCCATCCCCAATTAAAGTGCATAAATCACAATATTTGCTGCTTACAGCTTTATCTGTGCATTTGTTTGTTTGTTTCAGTAACCTCTTTACAGTACCCTGTTCCGGGTTGCAGTGGGTCCAGTGCCTAGCCCTGGAACATGGCATGAGGCAGGAATACACCATCTATGAGACATTTAATTCAGTTCAGTTCAATTCAATTTATTTGTATAGTGGTTTTAAAAACTGACATTGTCTCAAAGCAGCTTTACAAAGTATAGAAATAGAATTATATTTTTAAAAGTTTAAAAGTTACTATTTATCTCTAACACTTATCCCTAATGAGCAAGTCTGAGGTTACAGGGGCAAAGAAAAACTCCTTGAGATGTTATGAGGAAGAAACCTTGAGAGGAACCAGACTCAGAAAGACCAGCTCCCTGTGCCTCGGGGGTTTCCTCCTTGTATTCCGGTTTACTCCCCCGGTCCAAAGACATGCATGATAGGTTGATTGGCATCTCTGGAAAATTGTCCGTAGTGTGTGACTGCGTGAGTGAATGAGAGTGTGTGTGTGCCCTGCAATGGGTTGGCACTCTGTCCAGGGTGTATCCTGCCTTGATGCCCGATGACACCTGAGATAGGCACAGGCTCCCCATGACCCGAGAGTTCGGATAAGCGGTAGAAAATGAATGAATGAATTTGGGATTTTCCTTAGTTGTCAATTATAATCATCAAAATTAAAAGAAATAAACATTTGAAATATATCAGTCTGTGTGTAATAAATGAATATAATATACAAGTTTCACTTATTGAATGGAATTAGTGAAATAAATGAACTTTTTGATGATATTGTAATTATATGACCAGCACCTGTATAGGTTGTAACAAAAAGAGGGCCGACAAATAGTGGGCCGATGTCTCAACAAATAGTGGGCCGATGTTATCCGCATGCCACAGACCTGTCTGAGAGAATAACAGATGGTGAATAAATTTTATGCTTTCCAGGGACAGACACACTACACTGTAGAATTAATCCATAACACATCTACAACTGAGGTATTTATATGTGGTAAAATGATACTAATGTAGTTAGAGTAGCAATTATTTAGTGAATTATAACCAAACACGGTGTGGGTAACTTGACTCATCTTAACGCTCAGCTAGTTGGCTTATGACCGGTCATAAACTCAGTGCATTGCCAGTGTCAGTAGAGACACTGAGAGAGAACTCTGAATTTGACAAAGGACTTTTTATGGTTTTATATGTAATATGATATTAAATACAAACGAGATATTAAATATTTCCTAATACAACTAAAAGTACAACTCTTCCTCAACAAACCTGCATTTGTGGCATCTGTATTTGTGGTCTCCATAAAATTCTCTAAAAATGGCACCATCCTGAATAACTGCATCAACTAAAAAAAGTTTTCAGAATCTTGGTAATTGTGTGTGTGTGTGTGTGTATATATATATATATATATATATATATATATATATATATATATATATATATATATATATATATATATATGTATTAATGTTGCCTGTTGTTGATAACTAACATCTACTAAAAGTATGAATATTTAAATTAGTAGTATAATAATAATAATATCTATCTATCTATCTATCTATCTATCTATCTATCTATCTATCTATCTATCTATCTATCTATCTATCTATCTATCACTTTCCTAAAATGTGTTTTAGATTTTTTTTCTATAGAAAAATTATGACTTTATACTGTATTTTTTTTTTACTACTGCTATTGCATGTTGTTGGCCAAAGTAACTAATATGCCTGATCCCCAGAAAATAATTACCTTATTATTTGATAAGTAAAATATTGTGAACAAGTATTTTTAAGTCCATTATTAAACAAGGCAAGGGGAAAGTTAAAGAATGCACATTTCATGTTGTCCACTTTTAATCAGTGACAATATTCCCTATTACAAAATAAAAGACGCTAAATCATTTCACAACACTGTGTTATTTAAATGCGTTGGTGTACTGGGTTGCCATGTTGGTATAAAAACATCCATGTTCCGAAATGACAAATAATTCAGAATCAGAATCAGAATCAGGTTTATTGGCCAAGTGTGTTGACACACACAAGGAATTTGGTTCCAGCAGTTGATGACTCTCAAAAGTACAGACATAAATAACACCATACATTTAGCTTGGACAATACAAGACAAAAAACAGTTACAAGCATGGTATGTGTGTGCGTGTGCGTGCGTGTGTGTGTGTGTGTGTCCGTGCGTGCGTTTCTATTTACGTTTTAGACGTCTGGTGCTACAAATACGTATAAAACACGGATCTGACAAAACTTTCATTTGTACGCCAATACTGCCTCCTGATTGGCCAAGAGAATCCCCTCGTTCTGTAACGTCATTAGATGACAGTTCCTGCGCACCAAAAGAAAACCCGTTTCTAAAAAGCATTCGATTGGACGATGAATTTGAGCGACAGCTAATAAACTAATCACAGCTCAGAAGGCGGGATTTTCAGGAAAACAAACAAAAAAAAATAATAACGTTCAGCGCGTTACGTCATTCCTGCGACGTGAAATAAGTGTCCACGCGCCAGCTCGAGACGTTTACTCGCTTGTTCAAGTTTTGCCCCGACGTGTTTTTTTTTTTGTTTTTTTTACACATCGGCGTGTTTTGCTGCCTCACTTTTAATACGCCAGCGTGATAATGTAGACGTGCGAGTGAGACGTGAGTGAGACGTGAGTGAGACGTGAGACGTAAGAGAGAGAGAGAGACACACGTGAGTGAGATATGTGTCCAGTGTTACAGAATAATGAGCGGTTCTCTTCCTGACTCTCTGGCTGCAAATGAAGACTATGTAGTGCAGCAGGACAACGAGCTCGAAGCCCTTGCGTCTATATTCGGGGATGATTTTCAGCACATCCGGACTGAACATCCGTGGAAGGTGAAGCCGAGTGTTGATATTAAACTCAGTCAGAAAACTGAGTGATGTAGCAGGAGGAAATTTCCCGAATATGATCATATAGGATACAGTAAAGGATCTCAGTGTCACCTGCATCTGGGTTACACAGTGGCTTGTACACCGACACACTAACTGGCTGCTAATGGAAGCGAAACTTAGGGGGAAAACACACTGAAATGTACAAGACCTGGCTAAGATCAGTTCATTTTCCTTTTTGAAGTTGCCAGATGCAGGCAGATTCATTCAGAAACACATATTTCACCTATTAGTGTATTTGTGGTAGAACTGAAGCTTTCAAAGCAACATCATCGGTCCTTAAGGTCTGATGATGTACCTTTTATTATCTATTTAAAATGTGCACTATATTATCAGCAACAAGGAGCTGTAGAGTTTTTTTTTTTTTTAACGAGAACCCTATGGTGTATAGAGTATCCTGTGGTGAATTAGATATTTTGACCATTTTTATTCCCAAATTCAGATCAAGCGATCTCCAGAAGTGTTCCTGTTCCTGCGTCCCAAAGGTCTGAGCCATGGCCATGAGTGTTACGTGACCGTTGACTTGCAGGTCAGATGCCCGCCGACGTATCCTGATGCGTAAGTTTGCATGCACACAGATGCCTTTGTGCATGTTAATCACACCATTGAATGCATTAGAACATTGTGCGGATTGCAACCCAACACAGCCGACTACAAAGTTCAGAAATGTTTATATGCTCACTGCTCATTAGGGAGTGTGGGTCTGGGTTGTTGATTGGAAGATCAAGGTTCAAGCCCCAGCACTGTCAAGTTGATGCTGTTGGGCCCCTCAAGTGGCAGCTATTTGGCTCAATTGCCCAATACCCTTAACCGGGGTGCAGCATCGTAGCTGCCACTCGAGTGGCCCAACATTATCAACTTGGCAGTGCTGGGGCTTGAACCTCGGCCCTCCGATCAGCAACACTTGTGCCGCTACTGCCCCCATGTTGTCCACCGTATTCTGTGTTTTCCTCTTTTATTGAGCCCATAATTGTATTATTATTTCTAGGCATAACATTGCTCCTATTAAACCCAGGCTTGTTTCCGGTTTCTGTCACACATCATTTAAAGTTCATGATGTCTAACATAAAACTAAAGTATGTGCTTTGTGAATTTGATGCTGATTTGTTGGTTTTCTGTATATTTTTCCTACTTTCACCACACTGACTTTGACAACTGACTGTTCACTTGCTGTCTTATATCCCAGCCCTTGACAGGTGCCACTGTAATGAGATAATGAATGTTATTCCTGTCTTCTCTCTGTGGTTTTAATACTCTGACTTTTCAGTCTATATCATAATACTTTCAATGTGAATTTTATGTCCGAGCATCACTGACCGACTCACAGAACATAGTCTGCCCAACTGTGTTTCTTATGTTTTGGAAGTTTCCTGCTTTATTATAACCCTAGCAGTCACACAGTGTTTTGTGGTGGTGTAGAAGAAAAACTGTTCTAATCCTCTTCACACCAGACACTATGCACTACTTTGGTATGTTAGTTTCAAATTCTCCTTCTCTTGTTCTCCAGGCCTCCAGAACTTATCCTGAAGAATGCCAAAGGGCTCTCGAACGACAAGCTTCAGAATCTGCAAAGCGAGCTGAACGCACTGGCCTTGCAGCGATGTGGAGAGGTGAGTCTGTGAAAAGCGTGAGAGGAAAAGTTTGTGTGTGAACAGAGCGATTACCAAGTAACACGACAACGTCTCAAGTAGTCTTTGACATAAACATAGGTGAGTAGTGTACTTGCCCTGGTCATAATATGGTTGCCTGGAAACATAATTGAGTAGACTAAAAACTGATGGCTTAAGTAATTAATGTATGGTGGTCTCTTTAGCATAGGAAGTGTACTAATATAGGCTGATATTACTGTATTTTTATTGAAATTACTAATTTGTTTACTAAACCAAAAAAAACCTGAACTGACCAGACACCAGCGCGGTGTTGCTATGACTTGACCTGCTAGTTTAAAAACCTCAAGCATAACCTTAGAACATGCATTGAGGAATAGATACGAAGGTGAAATGGCAAATAAATAAGTAAATAAATATTCATTCATTCATTTTCTACCGCTTATCCGTACTATTCTCGGGTCACGGGGAGCCTGTGCCTATCTCAGGCGTCATCGGGCATCAAGGCAGGATACACCTTGGACGGAGTGCCAACCCGTCGCAGGAAACAAATAAATAAATCCGTCTAAATGGTTTCATACAGAAATGTGCTTGGTTTATGGATGTTTACCACATCCAAATCCACACTTTGGACGATGCTTTTGTTTGCTGTGACCTTGGCCTTGGGGAAATCATGTCTGCGAATTCTCAGGATGACTGTGTAGCCGGTGTGCTTCTCTCTTAAAGTTTATGATGTCTTTTGCCTTGTTTAAATGTCAAGTCTTCAGCAAACATTTGGCTTACAAGATGTTTGGTTTTCTTTTCATACTGTAGCTCTCAATATGTGACTGTTATTCAAGGTCGGCTAGTCTGTTTGTTTTGCATTGCTATGATCAAGTGAAAGGTTTTATGACCTGGCTTTTCTTTGGCTGGTTTATTTGCTTAAAAAAACATTAGTTGGCATCTGTTAAAGCTTAGTTACTTCACCTAGCACATCTTCTGACAGCGTGTAGTGCAGCAGGTGGTGGGAACAAGTTACGACATTGTCGCCACTCGCTGTAGCAATGAAGTCATCAGTAGCCTTTACTATTAGTAGTTGCCATAGTAATAACATTTATTAGTGGGTAAGGCAACTAGTGTTTAAAATAAGGATTTCTCCTTGGCATTGTTTGACTCCTTGGCACTACAGTGGTTTTGGTTGGTCAGTGTTGCCCAACCACTTTCCTAAGGATGTCTAATTTGATTGGTCTGCTTACCTGATTAATTAAGCACCTAAATGTGTTTCTCCTGAATCTCTTACCCACTTTACTTTACCAATGCAGCTGGGTCTTCACTTACTTTTGCACATACAATAATTCAAGCCTTCATGTAGTCTTTTTGGCTACTCACAAAATTCCCTGTAAACAAACATATGCAGTTGATCAACATATATCTAACGTTTAATTTATAAAGAAAAAATCATAGTAAAACAGAAAACTCTGAACAGCTAAAGGGGTTCACAAACTTTCAAGCAGCACTGTATGTGCTTTCTTTACACAGAAAAGGTCAGGGTTTGGTTAGGATTTGGAACAGATACATCCCAGACAGAAGCCTAACCAGTCATATTCCTCTGCCTCTCTGGACCCCGCTGCAGGTGATGATCTTTGAGCTAGCAGACTTTGTGCAGGGCTTCCTCACAGAACACAACGTTCCACCTTCTTGCTCCTTCCATGAAGAGATGCTGAAGAATCATCGGCAGCAGCAGGAACGCCTGGCCCTCGAGGAGCAGCAGAGGATCGATCAGCGCCGCAGGCAGGAAGAGCAGATGGTACGCCATTAATACGGTATCGTTCGGGGTTTATAAACCTTGAAGCTTCCTTAGTGTGTGTATTGATTTTATTTCAGGACATTCTAGTGCTTAGTTTGTCATGTACAGTAGCCTTGTGTAGATGTTTTGGTGGCTCGAGTGGTTAAGGCTCTGGATTGTTGATCGGTGGATATGAGTTCAAGCCCCAGAACTGCCAAAATGCCACAGTTGGGCCCTTGAGCAAGGCCCTTAACTCTCCCTGCTTAAGGGGTGCTGTATTATGTCTAACCTGCAACGAAAGAATTTCACTGTGGCATCATTCTAAGGAAGCATAATATATTTAGTTTTGACAGTTTTGTAGATTATTCATTTTTAAAACAAATTTTTAAGGGTATGAACAACCTTGCACCAGAAATACTCTGTCAATTAGTAGTGAAACAAAAGAGCCGAATAAGAACTAGAGGCACGACTAGTGGAAACCGTATAGCCGCAAAACGCACAATAACATTTGGTCAGACGTCATTTTTAGTAAGAGGCATAAGTCTATGGAACGATTTATCACCAGAAATGAAAACATTAACAAGACTCAAGGTTTCTAATACACATTTAAAGCAGTGGCTGAAACCGAAACAACTCTGTGAACATTGACTGTATAGGATACAATGCTTTGTATTGTTAAATATGTCTAGACTCTGTTTTATAGTGATTGCTATATTTATTTAAGCCCATTTTAGCTTCTGGACGGAATGTATTTACTGCATGTGTTTTAATAGCTATAAATTCTTGATTTAATATTCTGTAATTTCTGTTTTAACTTTACAAGCCTAACCAGGGACAGGGGATGCAAATTAGTCATGGCTATAAACCTGTATGCCTGGCATCTACTTTGTATTTTATAAAGCAATGTTTTATGCATTTGTCCCTGTCAAATAAACATTATTAATAAAAAATAATAATGTATTTGTGAGAAATTAAGGGCTTCTAATTCTTCTCCTTCTTGTTACAAGCTCTGTTCATGTAAATCGCAATGGACAGCTCATGACAAGAAATGGTTTACCATGTTTTTAGTGCTGACTGCCTTCCAATATCTCCACAGCAAAATGAGATACTTGCTGAAATCCAGAGACGAGAAGAGGAGAAGCGAGAGGAAAAGAGGAAGAAAGAGATTGCCAAGTTGGTAAGATTTTGTTCTGTGTATCCTGTTCGTCATCATATCGAAAGAGGTCTAGCAAATTGCATACTTGCGCACTGCCCTGTGCCATTTTGTCATCTAAATAGTGATTAGCATGTTCCACAAGAAGAAATTCACTTAAACTACCGGGATGATGCACTTATTTCACTGGAAAAATAAGAATTTCTGACATTTTATCCACTCAACTTGCAACTTTGCTTTCGTAGCAGAAGGGGGCGGAGCTACCGGGCGCTCCTGTTGAATGAGGAGAAATTTTTAATTTAGCCCATGCTATGCGATTTATCTAACAACATTTTATAAATTCAATCATTCGTTACATGCATTTGACGTCATTTGCCATCAACTAATGTTCCATTTGCTTTGATGCCATCTGTCTAAGATTCACATACTAGACTCTGTAAAGAAGTGGTCCCAACCTTTTTTTCGCCGCGGACTGGTCAATGTTTGATCATTTTACCGTGGCCCGCTGGGGGTAGGGGTGGGGGTGGTGGATTTACAATTTAATTAAAATTAATAATTTAAACATGTATTTAAACATGCCTTCTTAACTCACTACAACGCTAAATCAATGAGAACCCTGATCTTGTTTCTTTGCAACGAGACGGTTCCATCTGGGGGTAATAGGAGACAATGACACCCGAAGTGTGTTGCTTATGTCCAGTTTATTCCGTTGTTTTGTTTTGGTTGCCGTCACTGCAGAAAGCCCCGCTTCACACAGATAGCATATCGGAAATGGCGATAGGGATTTAAGTGCTGTGGTGGGAATCTCAGGGTATTCCGCCATGACTTTAATCCAGAACACCGGCAGAGTTTCTAACTTTCTAACGACGTCTGTTTCGTACTCGTTTTTGCTAATTTGTGGGTTAAACTTGAGCAAACGCAATTTACATGTACACCAAGCACTGTTAAACATGAGAAAGTACCGGTGAACAGAGAGAAGAGCGATACACACCTTCTCTCCACCAAAGCTACAACACCACTGCCGCTTGCAGCCGCTCAGCTCCAGACGTCACCTAAACCCAGCCCGAGATCATGATATTTTGCGCATGCGCGGTATTGTTGCGGCTTTATGTGACGTCTCTCAGCTCCCGGTTAACCTCTTGTCCATGGAAAGTCGCATAAACCCAATAGAAATACACCACAGTAAATAAAATGGAAATAATTTAATGTTCCTTGGGCGGCCCGGTACCATTTGGTCCACGGACCGGTACCGGTCCGCGGCCCGGGGGTTGGGGACCACTGCTGTACAGTACAGAGTGCATAATCTCTAATTTGGGCTACAGCTAATGTTGGTAAATAGGCTACAGATACTCTCCGAGTCACGATAGTTTGACTTAGGAATTTTCTATCTGCAATGGACGATAGCTTTACTACAAAATTGTAAAAATATTTAACATTTTGTGAGGCAGGAAATTGTAGCACGTACATGGTATGATGAAGTCGGCTTAGTGGGAATGCATATTTGTGTTTTTTTTTTATATATATCCTTTATCATCACCATCCTCATCTTCCGATAACTAAGTTAATGTAGCCATCAGCAACCTAATGTACGCAGACTTCGGACAGAATCTTACGATAAAATACGATATGATACTTCAGTGCCTGCGTGAGCTGTAGCTTTTAAGACCTTATTTTAGGGTCATGACCTTTTGGTAAAGTTTTTCTGATCACCATACTGATCACCATGCTTTAAGACTCCTGGGAAGGCTCGGTCACGGTTCAACTTGTGACATTGTCTAGTTAGGATGGTGTCGCATCTCCTTCGTAACTCAGGGACTAGCTGTATTGTTTTAGCATGATTATAAACAAGGCATACTTCTCATTCATCACTTCTTATATATCTACATATTCATCCAAATGATCCAATCATCCAGTTATTTGGCAGCATTGCAGTACATAAAGTCATGCAGATACAGGTTAAAAAGTTCATCTGACGTCAGCCTTGGAAAATGTGTGATCTTGGTGATTTTATAAGATATGTGAGTCATGTTCGATGCAATAATGCTTTGTGTCAGCTCAAACCAGTCTGGAATTTCTCCCCATAATGTGTCCATCCGCAGGGCAGCAACTTAATAGATGTTACTTCCCATTTCTCCCCATTCTGATATCTGATGTGAACCTGAACTGAAGCTCTTGGTCTGTATCTGTAACTATGACTCTAACCATAGTGCTTATCTTCTCCTTCAAGAAAAATTGTGCATTATAAAAACTCACTTGTGTGCTGAGAGACATTTCTGCTTCAGACCTACTGTTCTGTTCCTGAGTGTTTTCTCACTTCTGGTTTAAACCCAGACTTGACTGTTAAGAAACAAATAAAAAATATTGTTTATGAAAAAGAAGATAGGACAAAGGGTTTGTCTGATAAGCTTTTCTCTGATAAGCTTGCTTGAATGGGGGAATTAACAACAACTGAGACTGTTCTATCCACCTCTGGAACGTGGTAAACTTGTTCCTCTTGTAGGAGCGTTTGGAGAGCGAGTCTCATCCGACTGCAGGAAGCTCAACGTCGGGGAGCATCAGTTCCCCTGTACCTTCCACTGATACAACAGAGAACAGAAAAGGAGCTTCGATCAGACGACGCACCGTTTCCAGCAGCAGACACAGGTGTGGCCAAGAGGCCCTAACTTTCTGATACACGCTAATCATCTGCTAGTTCAGTTACTGAATGTCTGTATTTTTACTGGGTGAACCTGATCAATTCCTCTCTGAATACCCTTCGCGGATGTCCACTGATAAGGCGAGACACGTACAACGAAGATAATCCGAGTCCTCATGAAGTTCTGCACTTCAGCAGCAGTGCTATGGGTGAGATCCTGGTTCACAGAGGAAAATGTATAGGTAAGCGTTCTCATTGTCTTCTCGATCCTTTTGCTAAACCAGTGGACTCGGTTTTAAGGGCACAAATTTCTCATAAATGATGACACCTAACCTTATGCCCCATAAATAAGCACTAGCCAATGTTTAGGTTTGAAGGCCGTGAAAACAAAGCACAGTTTAATCCCAGGGCAGTAGAGCATTTCATTTCTGTGCTTTCTTGTTCTGGTTTAGTAGAGTACCAGTCTAGTTTTTGTAACCTCAAGGTTGAGAACCTGTGTGGTATATCATACGCTGCTGTAATATCCCACAGGACTAACAGTGCCTATCAATCTGTCTGTATTTCAGGCTAGCTAGGGACATGTAGCATATATCAGCCATGCCGTGTAATTTTATTTATAAGTGTGTGTGTGTGTGTGTGTGTGTGTGTGTGTGTGTAAGGTGAGAGTGAGAGGCTGGGTCGGAGTGTGTACTATGCTCTGAATGCAACCTTGGGAGATTTTGCTATTGTGTATGAATGGATTCTTCGCTGGAACAAGAAGATGGGGAAATTCTTCACCAGCCAGGAGAAGGAAAAGATAGAAAAATGTAAAAAGCAGGTAAAGAGTTTTTCTTTTTTTTTTTCTTTAATAGTTTTGTGGGATAATTGTCTTTGTGACATTAGCATATACGGTATATTGTGCATATTCAGATTCAGACTCCTTATTGATGCTTCACAGCCCCCTCTAAAAGTTATTGGAACGACTAAACCGATTCGTTTGATTGGGTTGTGTACCAAAAACATTTAGGGTTTTTGGATTAGAGTTCAGGATTACAGCTTTAATTTCTAGGGTTTTTTCTGAGTTTTACATCTAGATGTGCAACTTAAAACAAAGAACCTTTTTTTTTTAACCATTCATTCATTCATTTTCTACCGCTTATCCGAACTACCTCGGGTCACGGGGAGCCTGTGCGTTTCAGGCGTCATCGGGCATCAAGGCAGGATACACCCTGGACGGAGTGCCAACCCATCACAGGACACACACACACTCTCATTCACTCACAAAATCACACACTACGGACAATTATCCAGAGATGCCAATCAACCTACCATGCATGTCTTTGGACCGGGGGAGGAAACCGGAGTACCCGGAGGAAACACCCGAGGCACGGGGAGAACATGCAAACTCCACACACACACAAGGCGGAGGCGGGAATCGAACCCCCAACCCTGGAGGAGTGAGGCAAATGTGCTAACCACTAAGCCACCGTGCTCCCCCTTTTTTTAATCAAACGACCCAATTTTGAATTTAGAAAAAGTATACGAAATTAGTAGAAGAAAATGAAACTGAATGACACTAAATATTTGATTACATATCCCTTCGCTTGCAGTAACTACATCCAGCTAGTAACTCCGTTACCTCAGCAAACAGGCTAGTCACTTTTCCCCTACTGAATCCTTTGGCTTGTGTTGACAGTATGTTTTGATCCATTGTGCTGTATTATAAAGAACAACCATTAATTTGAATGCATTTCTCTGTATATTGGCAGACAAATTGGCAGTAAATGTTTGAATTCATTCTGGTGCTACTAACATGAGTTACAGCATCATTAGAGATTAGTGAGAATGTTCCAGAAGCAGCCATGCAAGCACAGGCCATGATGCTACTACGTCCACCGTTTTTCATAGACGAGCTGTACGTTTTGGATAACGAATAGATTCATTCGTTTTTTTTTTTTTAATTTCTTATGAGTGGTTTGCATTCTGTGGAATATGGTCTCTATATTTCTGCTCTCTTATTCTTCTTTGAATGTTGGATAGTAATACTTTTACTCCTGCCCTGTGGAGGTTGTTGAGGTCACTGACTATTGTGTCTGGGTTTTTTTTTCTTTTTTCTTTTTAGCTCTCACTATGTTTATCAACTGCTGTTGTTTTCCTTAGATTTTGTTTGTTGCTCAGTACAACAAGAGGTTTCTTTCTTTTTTCAGGGAATTTCAAATTGCTGTATTGTGTATGCCCAAATCAAATCTGTGGATTGGCTTTCCCTCTTTTCTCAGCTCCAAATTGGCTTGCTTTTCTCCCATAGACAGCTCTCTGATCTATATTTTGGTATATTCATTTTTAACAACAAATGCAATCTTGAAAGTGAAGGATAAAACCAAGAGATGCTCGAAGATGTTCAGAGCTGTTTATTGGTTAAACTATCAGTCTAACGGGATGTACTGTACCAGGACGACATGTAAATATTGTTCCAATGTTTTATCTTGTGGGCGTGGTGGCTAAGTGGTTAGCACATTTGCCTCACACCTCCAGGGTCAGGGTTCGATTCCCGCCTCCTCCTTGTGTGTGTGGAGTTTGCATGTTCTCCCCGTGCCTCGGGGGTTTCCTCCGAGTACTCCGGTTTCCTCCCCCGGTCCAAAGACATGCATGGTAGGTTGATTGGCATCTCTGGAAAATTGTCCGTAGTGTGTGAGTGAATGAGAGTGTGTGTGTACCCTGCGATGGGTTGGCACTCCGTCCAGGGTGCATCCTGCCTTGATGCCCGATGACGCCTGAGATAGGCACAGGCACCTCGTGACCCGAGAAGTTCAGATAAGCCGTAGAAAATGAATGAGTGAGTGTTTTATCTTGCCTAAACAAATTGGGTGGTTTGATACGAAATGTGCTGTCAACTAACAGTTCTATATATAAATACCAGGAAATCTAACTGAAATTCTGAAAGTTCTTCACATACTCCAATAGTTTTGGAAGGGGACTGTTTACATGTATATAGACATGCTGTATGTTCGGCAGCTCTGTATAGTATCCTTTCGCCAAGTGCTCTGTTTGGTCGGTGAAATACTTTTCTCGGTCTGCGTCCAGACTCTGATCTGCCAGTTGATGATTCCTGGTATATTGTAGAAACCAATACCGGCAGGAACCTAGTGGATTCTTTTGGAGTTATATAATTCAAAAGAGCCAAAATGCTGATCAAAACATGCTTGCTTTGATTTTATCTCTGCAGATCCATGGAGCAGAGAGTGAGCTGAACTCACTGCTGAAGCTAGACCACCCCAACCTAGTTCGCTACCAGGCATTGAACTACAGTGAGCGTGAGGACTGCCTGGTGGTGAACCTATTGGTTGAGCATGTGCCTGGTAGCAGCCTGGCTCAGCACCTCTCTTCAGGAACACCGCTGCCCCCTGATCAGTTGAGGCACCACGCTGCCCAGCTGCTTGCCGCACTTGACTACCTCCACACCAACTCTGTGGTACACAAGCAGCTGACAGCCTCCTCTGTGCTTCTAGATGCCCAAGGCAATGTGAGACTGGCTGACTACAGCTTGGCTAAACGGTTAGGGGACATGTGCAAAGAGGACATTTTCGAGCAGGCTCACGTCCGATTCAGCGAAGACACACTGCCCACGCGCACCGGCAAGAAAGGGGATATATGGAGCTTCGGGCTGCTTCTCATGGCACTTACTCAGGGATGCATGGTCAAGGAGTACCCTGTGACCGTTCCCTCTAACCTGCCTGCTGATCTTCAGGATTTCCTCAAGAAGTAAGTTTACTACAAACCAGGGGTGTCACTAGACCCTTTGTTACTGGGACACACTGATGTTTCATTGTCTGATGAGGGAGATTGCAGTAGATACATCTGAATAAAGGTTATTCTCTAAATTACATCATTTGAAGTGTTTAGAACATGCCAGCTCAAGCAAAAATATCCTGCACTTCCTCTTTAATCGTATGCCCTGCCCCTCACTGTGCTCCTCCTCTCTTTACTTAATTAACTGTGTGGCAAACTCGACTTGCAGAGTTCCAAGGTATGAAAATATGGAGTTTCTCATTGTCTCATTTGTTTGAATGGGTTTACTTTGCTTACTCCTAGACACGTGTCTTACTGGTTGGAACCACTGATTGGTTGATGACAAAGATATTATACTTGGTCATTTATTTATTGAGAAATATTGTCTGCTATTACATATCTGTAAGTGGCAAAACTATGTGAACCTTTGCTTTCAGTAAAAAGGGTGTGACCCCTTTGTGGAGAAACAACCGCACGTAACCATTTCTGGTAACTGTTGATCAGTCCTCCACAAAGTATTGGAGGAATTTTAGCTCATTCCTCGGTACAGAACAGCTTCAACTGTGGGGTGTTGATGGGTTTACTCACATAAACTGCTTGCTTCTGGCTCATCCACAACATTTCTTTTGGATTAAGGTCAGGACTTTGACTTCGCCATTCCAAAACTAATCTTTTGTAAATTGACTTGTGTGCTTGGATGATCAATTTTCTCTTGAGATTCATTTCATGGACAGATGTCTTGCTGACATTTTCCTTTAGAATTCTCTGGTAAAATTCCGAATTCATTGTTCCATCAATGATAGCAAGTTATTCTGGTCCAGATGAAGCAAAACAGGCCCAAACCATGATAATCCCACCGCAATGTTTCACAGTTTCTGCAGGAATGCAGTGTCCCATTCGTCCACACACATTTATTTTTGTAGTCCTCTGGCTTGTTTAGGCCATCTTTAAAAATATTCTCGTTTGCCATAACCCAACCGACCCTGTCAATTTAGGACCGACTCAAATTGTTTTTTTTTATTTTTGCTTTAAGTCCGACCGACTTGCCGGTTGTAAATTTGCATTAAGACCGACCAATTTTTTTTTTTTTTTTTTTACTCTTCAAACAACTAATACAAAAGCAATAAAATAATATTAATGATATTTTAGTAAGTATTGTAAATATATAAATTGCCTAGTCTTACATACAAACGAAGGCTACGTTCTTTCTTTTAAATAAAAACCCGTGACATCATCTATGTTTACACTGTTGGTTACCGGATGTCACGCTATGGCCTGTGCGTTCGCTTCGTCTCAGACTCTCATTCACTGTCAGGGTCAACGGTTCGAGCTTGGTAATGATGGCTGCGGCTGCAGTAAACAAAATGTTCGCGGTCACCGTTCAACGTCATACGGGTTCGGGCACCATAATACATCTAAAAAATTAATTAAAACAGCTCGACACCGCTTTAACTTGGCACAAAGTGCTGGAAAAACTGTGCCCAGATCTTTTCCCATCCCATCTCCCATCTAGTCTATATAACCTGCATCAAAATGAGGTTTGCATTGATGCGCCCGAAGGCACGGGTTGAAGACCCGGTCAGTGACGTCACGATATGCTAATTTGTTTAAATTCATACCTACGTAATCACCATGACCAAAATTGTCCTTTTTTTTTTTACATTGAAACTTGAAAAAAAAAATAGACCTACCTACCAAAATATTTTTAAGGATGGCTTTACGTGATGTTTAGCATGTCTGATAGGCAGCAATGTTCTATTTGGACAGTAGTGGTTTTCTACTTATAACTCTGTCATGCACAATGTGGTTGTTCAGTGTTCTCCTAATGGTGCTATCAAGAACATTAACATTAGCCAACATAAGAGTGGCCTTTAGTTGCATGGAAGTTACCATGGGTTCAATTGTGACCTCAAAGACAATTTAAAAGTCTTGTTTTTGGAGATCAGTCTTGTTTTTTATCTAGAGTGACATCCCCTACCATTCCTGGGGAGGGAAGCAATGGTCTTAAATTTCCTTCATTGAAACAAAATCTGTCTGACTTACTGATTAATGAAGTCCAAACTCTTTAGAACTTATTTCTTTACTTGTTCCAGCCTGATAGGCAACAACAACGTTTTTATGAGGTCTCCTTTGTTTGTGTCACGATACACATTCACAAATACGTATTGTGAAGATCAGACTTTGACTGCCCCGTTTTATTTAAAGAGCAGGGATCTCTCACTGACGTGATTGTCATGTAATTGATTAAAATCACAAGTTGACCTTCAAATTAACTGCTAATCCTAGAGGTTCACATACTTCTCACAGATACGTAAAACGATTACTAGCTGCGTTTTCGATCCGCAAAGTTCTACAGACCTTCTTACTTTTACAGAATGGAAGACTTTGTATTTGACTCCTCAGGTTTGTTATACTTGATTTTAACTTTTTTTATTTACTTTTGAAACACACTAGAGGTTATAAATAAATACAAAATTAGCCAGTTCACTTGGCAAATAAAAGCTCCAGTGTGTTGCTTAGACTTCGGTTTTGTTTTCTGTGAACTCACTAGGCTGCGATGCTGTAGCTAATCTTTTTTTTTTACCAAAAGTAGTTGTTCTGTTTTTTCAGTTGTTTTGTCTTTAACAGCGCCCATAAGATACTGTTTATGTCTGGCTCGTATGTTTATTTTCTATCGCTAACTGTTCGATAACTGATAACTCTTTAAATTTTGAGAGCGAACTTGACACAAATTGTTTACTCAAATGATCTTGCACCTACTGGGAAACTTTGAGGTCCAAATGTTACTCGTTTTATAAAATAACTAGTGCACGAGTTCGCTATCTTTGAAGACTGATTAGTAAAACAGTCAAGCAGGTCATGGAAAGAACATTGCTAAACATTTAAGCTACCAAAAGTTGTTGTGGTGTTTTTTCAGTTGTTTTGTCTTTAACAGCGCACATAAGATACTGTTTATTTCTGGCTCGTATGTTTATTTTCTCTCAACATGTTTGTTCAGCTGCAAGCTAGGTGTTATTTATAATAGCCTAGTTGTTTAGTTCGTTGTAGATTTAATTAATTAATTAATTTATTTTTTGCCTGAAATGCATTTGATCGCTAACTGTTCGATAACTGATAACTCTAAATAAAAAAGATCCCAGGCAAACACTGTGTGGTCGCTTTTATGTCCGAGTTTCTGGCCACATCAGCAATAGCTTTGCCAGTAGATGGCATGGATTAGTGCTGTGTAGCAGTGTGTGTTTGTGTGTTTGCCCATGTGGCGTTTGGCTCCCCAGTGAGAGCTGTTGTACAGGTGTGTTTGCTTTAGAGATGCTGACCGGACTGGTTTTCATAAAGGGCCGGTGTGTTTGTGGTGTGTTTGTCCTGCCTCAGGCTGCTTCCAGAGGCACATTAAAGGCAAATGTCAATCATGTGTTTGAAAAACACATACAAACTAGTGTTTAAAAAAAAAAAAAAAAGTTCCTGTATGTTCCCCAGTGAGTTTGGGTATTTGTGAATCGGCTGTGTTGCTACAGTAATGGGGAAAAAGGATTAGTTGTGGAAAAATAGAAAAAAAAAATAGATCGATGTGATTAGTTTAAAACCAGAGAGCATTTAGAGAGGTCTTTTTATTTTTTTAAATTTTTTGTAATTTTTTTGTAATTTTTTTTTGAGCAACAAACCTCTGTTAAAAGTATATTTATATGTTTACTATTTGGATCAAAACTGTATTTTATCATTGGTTTGTGTAGGTAAATAATTCATTGATCGTGTTCGTAATTAGACTGGGTAAGCAAATCATACACTGTAAACGTGCCAAGATTGTTGTCCAGAGCCGGCTTTTGGTTGCTCAGAGATAACCTAATAACATTTGTGAGTTAGTAGGTAAGTCTAAGGAAACAGACACATACTGTATATGATCAGTGTTTCCACATACCTGTATTTTTCTGATTTAAACACTTATATACCTGCTAGTCATAATATTGTTCTGACAGTATTGCATATGGTAGGATTTTGAAACTTTCACTAATCATAAAACTCATGGTGAAGTACAGTTTGTGTACACATTGGGTAGTTATTTAAGAAACTAATCCTATTGTTTGGCTTATGAAACTTAGGCTTTTCTTTTCTGGTGGTTTGATCGACTTCTGCTTGTCTCGGTCTCCAGGCTACTGATTTCAGTCTGAACAGATAAACAAATCAGTAGTAGGTTTGCTCACCATTACACCATGACCGTGAGCCTTACCGCACAAAGTGGGAAATCTGTCGGTTTTTATATACACTTTCACAATTGTAAATCCATCATTGTAAATTTATATCTCCGTAACTCCGTGCCAGATGAACTAACTCTTTTAAAATGAAATTTTTCTTGTTTTATAAATGCTCTACTTGGAGCCTTTCATGTAAGAAAAATCCTCTGTTGTATGGTTTGAAAAAGTGTGTTTAAGAGGAGAGACAGAAAACTCTTTCAGGCATTTGGTGAAGACATACAAGTGTGTCTGCAGGTGTGTGTGTGTGTGTGTGTGTGTGTGTGTGAGGTTGACACTATATTTCTTTTATACACAGGTGTGTGTGTCTTAATGATGCTGATCGCTGGAACGCTCAGCAGCTACTAGAGCACTCCTTCCTGCAACCGCCCTCACCAAAGAGCCTTCCTCCTTACCCAGAGTCCAGTCCAGAAGGTACATTTCTCTTCCACTGCCCCTTTTATTTACATTTACATAACATTTATTAAATACAGCTGTTAGCGCATCTCTAATATGATCGGTCACAGACGTAATCCTTACATGATATAGCCTCATATATCTTAACCTAGAGTCAAAACAAAGGCTTATAATAGACCATATTTTAAAATTGCTCCGTTTTTAAAAAATTTTTTTTTATTAGACAACCAATCACAGTCTTCGAAATAACGCCTCATACCTAGCCACAGGTTCAGTCCCGCCTCCTGTCTAAGATAAAAGTTTTTGTATTTTCCTTGTTCAGAGTTGCTACGAGAATAGTTCTGAATCACTCTTGAGATAAGATTCCTAGCTAAAAATAAAATTAAGCTAAATTACGAGCTCTCTCTCAGGGTCCTGGTGATTACATGAGGTCATAGAGACGTTCCAATTTGTGCATTAGACATGGAGAGTTTTCATGTGAAGTACAAGTATAGAGCCAGGCTCACGGTTGAAAATGTTGTGTGAATTTTTGCTCTATTCAGCCACAACTGAACCTCCTCGTTCTCTCTATCCCAGCCCAGCGGTCCACCTGAGAGAGCAGTACGAAGATGTTGCCATTATATTTATTTTTATTCATCTAATATTTCAGGTTGGGGAATCGCAAAATATCATCTTTCTTAAAAATAGGTAGCACTGACAAGATGGTTAAGAACCGCTGGTTTAGATAGTATACAGTAGTACAGGGGTGTACCAAGTGGGCACACATGATCATCACCTTTTTTTTCCTTGCCATTTTGAGAGCGAACTTGACACGAATTGTTTACTCAAATGATCATGCTCCAAATGGGAAACTTTGAGGTATTTTCATCCCATTCACATGCGCGTTTGACGAAAATACCGTATTGAACTGAAGCGAAGCGAACACGCACAATAAAAAGACACAGAAACAAACTTAGATATGAACGTAATAGCTGCATGAAACCGGGCAAAGAGCTGCATGAGGCTCGGGAGCCGCGGGGTGGCCACCACTGCAGTGGTATACGTGCTCCTGTATAGTTCTGAAAACAAAACGATTAAACTTAATTTTAATTGCCATGATTAATTCAATCATTAAAAGCATTTTAAATGCATGTGTTGAGTAAACTAGTCAGAGAGAAACTGAAAAAATGTCGGCCCACTTGTGACGCTGGATCGGTCCAAATGTTACTCGTTTTATAAAATAACTAGTGCACGAGTTCGCTATCTTTGAAGACTGATTAGTAAAACAGTCAAGCAGGTCATGGAAAGAACATTGCTAAACATGTAAGCTACCAAAAGTTGTTGTGGTGTTTTTTCGTGGCTTAATTTTTTTGTTTGTCACGAACATAAATTAAAAAATCACTTTGCCTGTCGCTTGGTAGGTTGAACACACGGATGGCTTAAATAAATGCAATCTTTGTTTTGTGCAAACACACATTTCTCACATTTCTTCTCAGACATCGATGTGGATTTTGCATCTACTGTGATCCCGAGGAATCACCTTCTCAGCACCCCTTTCAGTACAGTGGTGCAGAAACAGTTTTCTCGTTACTTCAGTGAGTTTGAGGAGCTCCAGCTGCTGGGGAAAGGTGCTTTTGGAGCAGTCATCAAGGTGATGAATTCATCCGTTTTGAGAAATCATTATTTAATAAAGTCTTTTTTCTTTATTTGGACATTGCCTTTTTTTTTATATATGTATTCATTTCCATGTGCTCGTTTATTCATAGGTGCAAAACAAGCTGGACGGCTGCTACTACGCCGTCAAACGCATCCAGGTGAATCCAGCCAGCAAGCAGTTCCGCCGTATTAAGGGAGAGGTGACCCTCCTCTCACGCCTCAACCACGAGAACATTGTGCGCTACTATAATGCATGGATTGAGAGACATGAGGCTTCGTCCACTGGGGCGGAAAGCAGCGACACGTCCGGGCAAGTCAGCACCCCTGACCGGCCAGCACGACCCACTTCTCTGCCCCGCCTCAACGAACTCGGGATCGTCGACAACGTGGAAGACGTCGCGCCACCTCCAGCTCTGGCTAGTTCGGTGGAGTGGAGCACATCTCTGGAGAGATCATCCAGCGCCAAGTGCAATGCCACTGACACGAGCGACGAGGATGATGACGACGACGACGAGGCAGATGTGTTCTGCCCGTCTTTCCTGTAAGTTCCTACACCGGGGGCAGTAATTACCATTACATATAACATGATGCTCCAAAAAATTGCTTTTTGAAGATAGTGATGCATTCTGCTGTCCAGATTGAGATTACAGGTATCACCACTGAGGGACAGTTTGAAGGTTCTGGCGTTTTATGTCTCATTGAGTCGGCACTAACCAGCGTCAGTCAGACTTATCTAAGGCACTGTAATATGCATAGCACCGTAATACTTCAAATAAAGAATTTAAATATTCATTTTAAGAAATAGCTTTTAATACCTCACCGTTTAGTTAGAAGTTGTAGTTATAATGATGTACATTAGGTGGCAGTGTTGCTGTAGTATAGTTTAATTGCTGCTCAGGGCTAGACACAGCAGGCACTCGTAATTATGTCTGTTGGAGCAACGTGGACGGAGGAACAGTGGGTAATAAAGTGTTGGGATAATGATTGGGAGTTTGGTTTTCACTTTCCTGCTCTGGTTTAACTGGCTTTGATTTTGCTACTTCACCTTCATAAAGCCTGAGTTTTTTGTCCGATCCTTCTTTCTCGACAGCCCGTCTAGCAGCGACTCCGAAAGTGATATCATCTTCGGCAACGGCGATGCGAGCAGAGACAGTATCGTGCAGGTCTGTAACCGAAGCTCACGTTTACAAATTTCAACAATCCCCATCTTCATCGGTTCATTCACGAGACTGTTTCTTCTGGGTTCCATACAGGATGAACTGAGTAAAAGAGAAGGAGTGGACACGGTAGAGAGCTCCATATCCGAAAGGCCTCCCCTTATTGCACATTATCTCTACATCCAGGTGAGAGCATGCAGCCAGTCATGTCAAGCTTAATGTAAAATTCTAGCTGTGTCAAAGTGTAACTGCTGCTAGGAGACGCAGACAATGAGATACAATATAGACAGAATGAGTATAAAATATGAATATGGAATATGAATGATCAGTTATTTACATAAAGTGTGGGAGTGCAAATAACCATATAGTGCAATATTATGCTTATGTACAATATACAGCAGCAGTGGTGTGTAATATACAGATAATGTGATGACTGACAGTTCTGATAATGCAGTACTTATGATAAGAAGCGGTGAATATAATTATAATGAGCTGTTAATCAGGGTGATTGTCTGGGGAAAGAAACTGTTCCTGTGTCTGGCAGTTTTAGTAAACAAAGTTCTGTAGCACCTGAAAGAAGGGAGAAGCTGAAAGAGGTTGTGTCCAGGGTGCGAAGGGTCGGTGGTTATCCAAAATTCACTGGACGGCTACAAACATAAATACGCTCGATCACTTTTCATACTTGAAAGATTTTCCCCTGGGTAATTGGGAAAACTCGTGAAAAATACCCAGGATACTTGTTAATCGTATAAAAAGTCTTCACACCGTCTCTTCTAGAGTTTGCCCAACATTTATTGGGGTCTTGTACCACAGCGCTGTTAAATTCTTAAAGCCGTATGTTCATTTTCTGTAACAGCTGCTCGGAGTAGTTCTGACTTTAACACCCACCGAGTGCTTTAATAGTTACAGCTTCACATTCATGTAGTTATCTAGAAGACCTTCAGTTTGTGTTCACATCAAGCATTGGAATGAAGAAACGGTGTGATCTCTCTGACCTTTAATCATGGCTCGGTTGTTACTGCCTTATGGGCTGGTTTAAGTTATTTTGGAAAATGCTGATCTCCTGAGATTCTCACACACAAATCATACTAATACATTTCCCACACGTTCACAAGGTATTTAATGATTATACTTGGCAGATTTAAAAAAGGATGACGCGTATAAAAGCTAGTTATGTTAGGAGACTTTTTAAGAGCTTCCCAACACCGGAAAGTCTTTAGAGCATTCTATTGGGTTTAAATGATATCCTGCACCCACACTGGCCCACTGGATAATATTGAACACTAATGGTACGGGGGGAAAAAAATACTAAAATAAATAAAGGATATATTACATGTTTTGGCTTCAGCATAAAATAAAAATTTGACTTACTAGAAATTTAAATGGTATCATATACACACTATATGGCTAAACGTATATGGAGCCTTGACCAGAACAAACATTTGAGGGTCTTTCTCAGCTTTCTTTAATGGCTTTATATGGCATAGTAGTTCTGTTCGCTGAGGTAAACAGGCCCTAACTAACGGTGGACACAGATGAGGTCCATAAAGACGTCTTTTACATTTACAGCATTTGGCAGTCGCCCTTATCAAGAGCAATCTACTTTTTTATCTAATTTTTATACAACCGATCACTGATTTAGGGTTGATTTTAAGATTTTGATGCTTACCTACAAGGCCTTACATGGGTTGGCTCCTCAACATCTGACTGAGCTTTTAATTCCTTATATTCCATCTCGTGACCTTCGTTCTTCTGAAACTGGTCTTTTAACCGTTCCTTTAACTCGTTTACGATCGATGGGAGATGAGGCTTTCTCTTCGCTAGCTCCAAAACTTTGGAATTCTTTACCAACTGAGATAAGGCAAGCAACATCTCTTGGCATTTTTAAGTGTCAGCTTAAAACTCGTTTTTTTTAGGGTAGCTTTTAATTGACTAATTGTAATTTTACATTGTTCTTATTTTATAGTCTATTCTTGTTGCTTTAATTTGAATCTTTATATTATGTGGTGTATTTTTTTTGTTTTATTTGCATTTGTAAAGCGAATTGAGATGGCGCTATAGAAAATAAAGTTTATAATAATAATAATAATGATTATTATTATTATTATTATTATTATTATTATTATTATTATTATTATTATTATTATTATTATTGATGTTTAAGGGCCTTGCCAAAGGGCCCAGTAGTGGACGATTTGAACTCATGACCATCTGCAGGACTGATGTGCAGTCCAACTTCTGAGCCCCTTGGCTACCACATCCCTATTTTACCAAAGTAGGAGTGAAAAAATCCCCTTGAACCCCAATGAACACATTTGTTTACTGCACACCACTGTATGAGCAAATCCCTAAATCTACAGCCTAAAATTCTAGTGGATAGCCTTCTCAGAACAACGGAGGCTGATACATCAGCAAAAGATGATAGACCAACACCATTATAGTGCCTTTGGTATTGAAATGTGGTGTTTGAAATGGTCACGTGTATAAATTCTTTTGGGCCATCATCAGGTGTATGTTTGTATTGATGAGACACGGCTGGATCTATTGCATTTGTAAGAAAAGAAAATTGTGAAAAATTTATCTGTGTGTTTCTTTTACTTCAGATGGAATACTGTGAAAAAAGCACTTTGAGGGACACAATAGACCAGGGTCTTTATCAGGACTGCAGTCGTCTCTGGAGACTCTTCAGGGAGATTCTGGATGGCATTGCGTACATTCACGAACAGGTAGCCTGTATCTAAATCTACAGCCAGATTGGGTTTAGCTATGGGGTCATGGTGCACACTGCATGATCATCTTCTGCCTGTTTTCTCAGGGAATGATACATAGAGATTTGAAGCCCGTCAACATTTTCCTGGACTTTCACGACCATGTCAAGATCGGAGACTTTGGCTTGGCTACTGACCATCCAGCTAGCACGGTACAGCATATGTGTTTCAGCAAAGCTACAGTATATAGGATTTTACTCATACTTGACTTGAATCTGTTCAACACACATTTTTAACATACACTGAATTTATAAAGTTTACACACACCTGTTAAAATATTTGGAATGAAAGATATGAGTGCAAGACCATTCATTGTGAAACTACTGCACATGAAAAACACTCAAGCGTTTTAGCGGGGAAAAAAGTTACGTTGCGAAATGTGGCTGTGTTCAGAATGAAAAGTCCTATTCAGGATCATATTCAAACGTTAATTATCACACAGTTTTCATTGATGAAATGATTCTGATTTACCCCAAATAAAGATCAGCTGTTTTTTGTAGGTTTTTTTGTTCACATAAACAACTTTCATCTCACTGCTAAAGCCATGGTCCATAAAAAGCTTACACAACATACATGGCTGGGATTTGTTGAAAGTTGTAGATCAGGAGAAGGTTATAAAAGAATTCCATCTACATGAGATGGAGCATTTTAATACTGTAAAACAGGACGTCCCTCCAAAACGTAGCTGTGATGCTGCTACCTCGGAGCTGAATTTAGTGACCGTGACAGTGACGTGACATACGACAGAATTCGTTCTCTGCATTTGACCCATGCAGAGTGCGCACACACACAGCAGTGAACACACACACCGTGAACACACACCCGGAGCAGTGGACAGCCATTTATGCTGCGGTGCCCGGGGAGCGGGGGGGGCTTTCTCAAGGGCACCTCAGTCGTGGCCGGCTCGAGACTCGAACCCACAACCTTAGGATTAGGAGTCAGACTTTCTTAATATGCATGTGGCCACAATCTCTCATAATATTTATATGTCTGGGCTACGGGACGGTGCAGCAAGTCCGATGCTCTTTACTCACAAAAGAAACTAAAACTCTGTAGGGTGACCTGAAGTAGGCTACACACAGGAGATGCCTTCAAAGTTTAACGAATATAGTATGCAAGAGAAAGCGGGAAAAGTCCAGTCCAGATGTACCACACTGATAAACCTTTACCCAAAAAGTCAGTGGGTATAAAATAAAAAGCTCCTTCAACAAAGTATTAGTTTAGGGGAGTGCACAATTAGACACACTTATGATTAATTAATAGGTTTGGGCTCCCAGGTGGTCCAGTGGCAGGATCACATGCTCTCGTTGGTGTGGCCTTGGTTCGATTCCTGGGCAGGATGCTAACCCAGCCACTGAAGAGTTAACTCTCAGCGCCGGTCCTGAGCCCCGATAAAAATGGGAGCGTTGCATCAGAAAGGGAATCCAGCGTAAAAAAAATGATTAAAAAAAATTATGCCAAATCTAAAAAAAAAATATAATAATAATAAATAGGTTTGTTTTTCTTTCCTGTTTCCCGAAAAATTGTATTATGTATTAATAATACAATAATATAATATAATGTATTACGTATAATGGGCATAGATTTCCTAGAGCATTGAAGTGTTGCATTGTGAAGTAAATGATCATTGCAATATAAAAAAAATTAAATGGGCCCATTTTGTATAGCTAGAACGCAATGAACTGTATTGTAATTTAATAATCCAGGGTGAGAGTAGTGCTAATGCTGTATGAATCAGAAATTTTTACAGCATCTGTGTCTGTTACAGGCTTCAGGTGTGCTGGAGGTGGAGGACAACAGCTCAGGGCTTGTCCTAAAATTAGATCCGACAGGTAAAAACGGCCAAAAAGCCAGCTTACTGTTTACACCATATCTAATTAGTGGTTCTGATTTATTTATATATATATATATATATATATATATATATTCATATTTTTCTATAGTTTCTATATAGTTTGTTTTTTTATATAGTTTATACTTTTTTTTTTATTTTATTCTTATTTTTATTTATTTATTTATTTATTTTTATACCGGACAGATGCATAAAGCATTTCACTGCATATCGTACCCTGTATGTATGTGTATGTGACAAATAAAATTAGATTTGATTTTATATATATATATGCAGTGGTTTCTAATTGTCTAGGCAGCATGACTGGTATGGTTGGCACTGCCCTGTATGTCAGCCCAGAGGTCCAAGGAAACACAAAGGCGACTTACAACCAGGTATAATGAACATTTGTAACGATCTACATGATGGCAGGAGACGACAGATCCATTTATTTTCCTCGAAATAAAAAAAAAAATCTGTTTTGTGTGCTTTAGAAAGTGGACCTGTTCAGTTTAGGGATCATCTTGTTTGAGATGTCCTACAGACCAATGACCACAGCTTCTGAGCGCATCTCCGTACTCAGCCAGCTAAGAAAGGTGAGTCTGTACCAGGTGTATAGATATATACTGTAGATTTATGGGTTGGATCATCAGGTCTAAAATTTCATCCCCAATCGCAACAATCATGAATCAGTTAATATGGTGACTTTCAATAAAATAAAATAAAAATCTAGAATGTACAAATGATAAATAAATAAATAAATAAAGTTAATATAACTAATTGAATAGGATAGTGAGGCAATTTGTGTGTAATACTCTGTAAATAACTCTTTGACTGCACAAGCCAGAAACGCCATGTAGCGGCTGCAGGCGGGATACGCTTAGCTATTTAAATACGTCTGCAAACCAATCCCTTTCCAGCTATTGGCTAGAGATACAGAACATTGTAAACACTCGAGGGGTTTACAGTATAGACTCTATGGGGGCAGTTGAACAAGAGAGGAGAGAGTGTTCAACATTCTGACTGCCCGATGGATAAAACTGTTCTTCAGCCTGGTGGTACGAGCCCAAACGCTGCACAATCTTCTCCCAGATGGCAGAAGACTGAAGAAGTTGTGTAATGGATATAACAGGTAGAGTCACCTACTATGCTGCATGCTTTATAGATGTCCAGGAGAGAAGGGAGAGGGGCACCAATGATCTTCCCAGCTGCTTCTATTATGCACTGTAGGGTTTTTCCTGTTGTACATGGAACATATCAAACCACCCCGTGATGCAGCTAGACAGGCTGCTCTTAGTAGTTTCCATGATGGGTACTGGGGCTCTGGCTCTTCTAGATGCATTTCTGAGCTTTCTCGGCCAGTAGTGAGGTGTTTCTGTTCTAGAAAAGGTTCTCGGATATGTGCACACCCAGAAACTTGGTGCTCTACACCCTCTCCACAGCAGCACCCTTGATGGACTGATGAGGGTGTTGTGTGTGTGTGTGTAAGCTATATGGAAGTCTACAATAGTCTTCACATTTAAGTAGAAGTTGTGTCTCTCTTGGCACCACATGGCCAGTCATTTTACTTCTTCTCTGTAGTTCACAAAGAGTTTGGTGCTGTACTCTGGTGTTAGTCATTGGTCAACAGGGTAAAGAGCAGTGGGGTTAGCATGCATCCTTGTGGGTCATCTGTACTCGGTGTGATCGTGCTGGATGTGATGTCGGATTTATTCTCCCTTCCTGTCATATAAAGTAGTTTGCTTTACTGATTAAAAAACGTGAGTACGAGGTGCGTTTACATTTACAGAAATCGTGGCACAGTTCAACCAAACTCGGACCGTCTCCTAGAGGTAACCTCGGGTTCAGTATCATGGTGTGTTTCCACATTACAAATTTTATATGCAAACGATGCTCTGTTTCAGACTAAACCGACAGTGTGAAAGTTGCCTTAGTCAATAATCTACGAAATTTCAACATAGCACACAGATTTAGAATCAGGGGGCAGGTAAATTTTCCCAGCACATGCCTTTTAACTCGGAGTCTGTTCTGTATTCTCTTTGCAGGAGTCCATTGACTTCCCTGAAGATTTTTGTAAATATGAGAATGGAACACAGGTGAGCTTTTAAAGTTATTTTTTTCATTTAAATGAATATTCAACTCAAGAGCAATGCAACATCTCTTCTCTTGCCTGGTTTCAGAGGAAGGTGATTTGCTGGCTGCTCAACCACGACCCGGCCCTGCGGCCCACAGCGGTGGAGCTGTTGAAGAGCGATCTCCTCCCACCTCCTCAGATGGAGGAATCTGAGCTACACGAGGTGCTTCAACACACCATGGCTAACATCAACGGCAAAGCCTACCGCACCATGGTGAACCAGCTGTTCTCTCAGAACCACTCTCCGGTGATGGACTACACATATGATATTGACATTTATAAGGTAATGGGCATTTTACCAAACAAACGCTGTGTAGGTCAACAGTATACAGTGTCGCTTGAAACTCTTAAGAAATCTTTATATTTCTGCATAAATATGACCCAAGCATCATCAGACTTTCACACAAAAAGTCCACAAAGCAGAGATAAATCAACGTCTGATGTTCATGCTACATGTTTGTGGAAGTGGATCATGGCAATAACAATGGAGATTTGTGAGGCCATCAGAAAAAAGTTATCAGGCAGGAAAAGGTTACAAAATGATCTCTAAATACTCCAAAAAAATTTAGAATCAGACTGATTCAAATGGAGAAATGGAGGAAATTTAAGACCATTTAAATCCTTCCCAGAAATGGTCAACCAACATAGATGGCTTCAAAAGCAGGACATGTAATAGTCTGTCGGGTCAGAAAGGAATACAGGGTAATTTTTAAGCAACCAAAGGCCTCTTTTTCTTTGGCTTATGTTAATGTTCATGAGCCTGAGAAAGCCACTAATCTCCAAAAAGAACATTGCTACTCACGAAGTTTGCTAAAGTTCGCGTGGAGAAGCCAGAGGACAATGGAAAAGAAATTTGTTGAGGAATAAGACCAAAATAAA
Organism: Tachysurus fulvidraco; assembly: GCF_022655615.1. Classification (NCBI taxonomy): domain Eukaryota; kingdom Metazoa; phylum Chordata; class Actinopteri; order Siluriformes; family Bagridae; genus Tachysurus; species Tachysurus fulvidraco. Next base: position 6,496,458 of record NC_062529.1, read on the forward strand.
ACTTTTAAAGAAGGTTGATTTTTGGAAAAAGGAAAATACTGAATTCCAGGATACAAACCTTATAACATTTGTGAAACATGGTGATGGTAGCATCATGCTTTGGGCCTGTATTGCTGCATCTGGGCCAGGACAGCTTGTCATCATTGATGGAACAGTGTATTCAGTGATCTCTAAATGAAACTGGCAGGACATCTGTCTATGAACTGAATCTCTAGAAGAAATGGGTCATAAACCAAGACCACAAGCACATAAGTCTATCTACCAAAGTATGAATAAAGAGGAACAATGTTTACGAATGGCCACGGCAAAGTCCCGAGCTTAATCCGAAAGAAAAATTGTGGAAGGACCTGAAACAAGCAGTTCATGTGAGGACACCCATCAATATCTCAGTGGTGAAGCTGTTCTGTACTGAGGAATAGAATAAACCTCTTCCAAGACGTAGTGCAGGACTGATCAACAGTTACCCAACACTTAACTTACAGTTATTGATCCACATGATACTGAAATCAAAGGTTCACATACTTTTGCAACTCACAGATATGTAATGCTGGACCATTCTTGTCAATAATTAAATATTGAAGTATATGTTTGGCTCATTTGTTTGACTGCGTTCACTTAGATAGCTTTTAGGACTTGAAATATCTGATTGTTTTTGGCATATTCCTGTGGAAATATTGGAATTTCTAAAGGGTTCAGAAACTTTCAAGTGACACTTTATATATACAGTATTAAATAAATCAAAATTATAAATAAATAAATAAATAAATAAATACTATAAGGTGCACCTAAAAGACTTAAATTTTCTCAAAAATCGGCCATGCGCCTAATAATCCAATGCGCCTTATGTGTGCACCGAGTTCCAAAAATCTGTAAAAGATTTTGTTGTGCGACTTGGTAAGCGCTCCGCTTGATTGACTGTCGGACCATTTCCCACTGACACAGGGACGTAATACATACACTACGTACGCTGGCAGCGATAAACCAATCAGAACATTACGTAATACGTACAGTACGTACGCTTACCTCCGCCACACCTCCGGTAGGTATCCCCCAAAAATGGCACCAGTGAAGAGACATGCTTACGAGTCACAATTCAAACTACAGGCTATCAGTTACACGGTTGTAAATGGGCACAGAGCAGCTGCGAAAGAATTCAACATCAATAGTAGAATAAAGTTAAACTAAACTCACTGTTTTGCTTCTGTTACCTTTTTTGTAGTCCGTATGTTATAGCATGCGCCTTATAATACGGTGCACCTTATGTATGGGTTAAGTACAGAAATAGAGCCTGTAATTTAGAAAGCGTCTTATAATCCGGTGCACTTTATATACAATAATACAATAATACGGTATATATATTTCTGGTGTCCCTATACCGTTGGTCATATTGTGTTTAGAGATCAGACTGTAGAAATGACTAACAGTTGTATAAAGTAAGCTTATATACTCCTAGAAAGATCCGTAAGTCACAAGTTTAGCTTGAATCCATGAGGTTTAACAAAATGTTTGCTGTTTACGAATTTTAAACAGCCATTTATTAGACTTTTCCTCAATTTGTAAAGGCCAATAGTAATGGGACAAATAGACAAATTAGAATTGAATAGATTTAACTTTATTGTTATTGCGAAAGGTACATGTACAACGTCAATCTGTTTGCTTTCTCCATAACCAACACCAATGACCAACAATTTGTTGTTAATCACTGAACCATTTTTTGTGGTAAATTTTTTTTTTCTTGTCTTAACAATATTAGTAAAGAATATGCCATAGAAAATCAAAGAAAACTGTTTCTCCCATGTTGTGTTTAGCTTGAATGTGACATACGCCACTACAATCTTTATTCTGGATTCCCAGTTTAGTGCATTATTTCCTCCTCACCCCTAGATGTCGATATGTACCTGTAAAGGTTTTTAAACTCCAACGCTTCCTTCATAAAGCCTCATCATCTGGTTCATATCATACCAGCTATGTTTAAACACCCTTACAGCCACCGTTTCTTAACCGACCCCACGCTGTTTTGTTTTTCCCCAGGGCAGTTTTAATTTCAACAACGCAAAACTGCAGCAGTACGTGCATGAAACAATCACCAGGGTCTTCAGAAAGCATGGTGAGTGACTCACACCGAGTTTGGACATGTCCTGAACGTTCCCTCTCTGCCCTAGAACGCTTATTTTACTGTACATGTTTATTTCAGGTATTGACGTTCTTACATCAGGAAAATATAACGATGTAATACATTACAATAAACACAAAATACTACATCTTGTAAATCCATGCTCTTTAAACTCTTCCTTATTTTACTGTATGCATCAGCGCAGCCTCGTCGTCATCATGTTTCAGATTTCCTTTAATGGTTTATCTGTAATAATAAGCCACCATGTACTGTAATGCAACCTACAACATGTAAATAAGAATGCCTTCTCTCCAGCTTTAGTTTCTTCTAAAATGTTAGGGCTTTGAATTAATGCTGTCTTTATGTGCTGTGAAGCTGTGAAACTTTTAATAGTTTCAGACTTGTTAGTGAATATAATAAGAAAAAGAAGAAGAAGGAGAAGAAAACGAATGGGAAATTGGTCTCATTGATGCTGCTATAAAACTCGCATCGAATTAAACTTTATATTTTATATCTTTTTTTTTTTCAGCAAGTATGCTAACAGAATAAAAAAAAAATTCCATGGCTATTTTGCGTGATCAGCCTGACTCATGGAGCAGAGTGTAGATCTTGTCAAAAGGGTCAGGAAGTGAGTCCCATGTACCACAGTTACTCTGTGTTTGTTTCGCAAATAGCTTCGTGTTGTGCACACACCGTTCACGGCACCTCGTTTTTAATGTCCGTCCTCGCCTGTAATGCGCGCCGCATGCTCAGGTAGGAACAAAATGACAGTCCTATGCAGATCTGTTTTCATTATTTATGTTCAATCAGCCTGGGCTATTCTGAATATACTGTATATGTGCAATAGCCTTGAGTTTAACACGCATTGCCCCGCCCAACCACATATAAACTGAACAGCTATGTTTCAAGAACAATCCAATCACATCACTCACCAGTTTCATGTGTGTGTGAGAAAGTGTGTGTTGCTATGATTTCCTTGGGAAAAAAAAAACAATTACGGAATTTTATACGGAAGATATTTACTCTCACTGTCACCATGGTAACTTGGTTATCCTTCACTGGCGACTATCATGCTAATGGCACCTCCAACACTATGTGCTTTGTCATCTCATAGATCACTAGCTAGCTGAATCCAGACCCTGACACAACTTAACACATCATCATCATCATCATCATCATTATATTTCTCTAGCTGCTTTCTGGACCTTGACCTTCCAAACCGAACATTACTGAAAAATGATTGATGATTGCTATATTGCTTCTATTAGTGAAAAGTGAAGCCTGACTATTATCACTCACATTTGAAATTACTGGAGCCTTTTTTTTTTCCTGTTATTGACGTTGATATCGAGGTTACATCGTCCCCATGTGACGTAAGCAAGGCACACAACTGCTAACTTTTTATAGTGAACACCAAATTAGCAAAAAAAAAAAAAAAAAAAAGCACCAAAATACAAACATTTTTAATTTAACATGTTTTACAATAGAGTTTTGTGTTATTGGAGTTTTGAGTCATCTTTTTTATTTAAGGATGTGCCAATTAATTCATTAGTCTATTCAGCCTGCGGGGACACACTTTGGGGCTCAGCTTAAATGGTTACAGGGCTGTCAAGTGTCACGCATTGAGAGTGACAGTCACGCATTTGGGTCTTTTGTCACGCATTCCCGCCACACATCGTATTTCTCACGCAGAAAAACTTTTTAACTATTTATCATATATTTAATAAGCCGCAGCACCCAAAATGTATCAGTCCGCACCGCTGTCTCTGTGGAACCGGGCAGGAATCAAGTGCGTCTCCCCTGGAGCTCTTAGTCGAGCCTGACACTTATCAGCTAATCAAAAAAAAGGCTACACAATAGCCAATCAGAAAGTACCACTATCTGGGTAAGATTTAATGCAACAACCCAAAAAAAAAAAATTAGAGAGGGTATTTTTGATGGTTGGTCAACACGAAACAGCTCGTCTCCGGACGGGACATCATGTCCTCAATCATGACCCTAAAAATGTCTGGGCTTCAGCCGAACTGTTTTAAATGGGAGCAACATTACAAGTGATAAAGGAGTCCAAAAAGGCAACAATGTCACATTTGCCTGTCTTCAAAACTTGAGAGCCCTGTGTTTGATTCGCTATGACCACCACCGTCGGATGCTGTCTACATAGCTAGTTTGAAGCAGTTAAACTCCCGGGTGATTATTAGCCTGAAAAAACCTCCACTGGATAGTGACATAGATGTGACACCGAACACCATTATATTTACACTTCGAACGTCCCCCAGTGACATAAGCACGCTAACGTCTCACAGGAATAACAAAAATGCAGCAAAAACCACGTTAGCAAAGAGTTTAGAGTTTAATGTGTAGCAGGTCATCCGTAAACGATGAAGGGTTTAGCTAATAAAATATCTCCATCATTGTAGACCACAATCTCTGATTATTGCTCTCGAATGAGCTTTCAGTCCAGGCTGTGTAGATGCGTGACGCGTGAAAAAAAATGTCTGTTTTCAGTTGCCAAGGTATGTCTTAGAAGTTTTATAAACTCAGTAAGAGTTAAACCAGAGCTATTGTTCTTTATGGTGAATTATATAGCTTATATATGGGAGTAGGGAATGTGTGTGTTCTGTGTCCTTTCATGAGACAGCACTTAGCTTATGTTTAAGGCCATTAGGTTTTGATTACAGGGTGTTTTGTATAACTGCCAAACTTTGCTATTTGTGCAGTGTTTGCTTTACATCCATGCTGGGGTAGCGTAACTGTTTCTTTTAATGTGGGGTTATGGGCCTTTGTTTCGCCATCTGCCTTGGATCATAGAAAGGCTTTAATGTTGCCTAATATCTTGATGACTCACTGCTTGCTTGCCCCATTATGTTATGCTGCTCGGATGCTGCTCGGCACTTCAGTCCAAGTTACTTTCAGTCCGAGTTGCTTTACAGAGCAAAAGTGAGTTTCTGGAACACCCAGATTTGGGTGGGGGGGGTGGGGTGAGGTGGGGTGGATCAGAACTGTTCATTGTTTCCGGTTTTTGTCACGGTATTAGGAGCTCCGTTATTAGATTAACACAACAGGATGAAATGTTTGAAATGTCCAACAATAAATCAGACTACCACTTTCTACCACAGGTTTTTATATCAAATGAGCTTTTTACAAAATTCGCATTTAAGTTGATTTTTTATTTATTTGTTTTTTTTTTGTTTGTTTATTTATTTATTTATTTTATTATATACAGTATATCAAGTTTTGTTTTGTATCAAGATTTATTTTTCTGCTTCAGGACATTTATTCAAAACCTGTTTTATCAGTGCAGTTAAATGTAGATATACAAAATCCAAACACACACCAGGAAATAGCTGATAAGACATAGACTGATAATGACTCCAGATTCATGCATTGTGAACCGTGAGGATTAATAATGAATATTTATTATAAATCTGTGCATTATATTCAGAGAAATACTTTCTTTTCTGGAACAATTGCAGGGGTGCCAACACTTTTGGCCATGACTGTATATTAGTAGATAATACCGGTTCTTGAAATGCACTCGTTTACAGATACACTACACTACACTACTGTTCAAAGTTTGAGATCACTTAAGAATTTCCTTGTTTTCCAAAGAAAAAACATTTTTTATCCATTTTATAAACATAAAATGAATCAGGTGATTTGTTAAAGATCTGCATTTTAGCACAGAGGCACATTATCAGCAACCATCAGTTCTCTATTTTAATTGTGTTTAAACATGTTATATTTCCAAGTTAATCATTTTCTAAAGCTAATTGATGATTAGCAAAACCTTTTTAGAGAACACCTGAAAGCTGTTGTACTGATTAAGGGAGCACTGAAAGTGGCCTTCTTTAGGTTAGGGCCTTTTTACCCCTGGTGACTTCATGTGTTTTCTCTGAGCCGATAGCTATCTGATTTGTTAAAACTGTTCCATTTACATTAGGCCACATAAATGCGTCTCGGCCAATCGGATATATCGATCCGATCTTTCTACTCCCGCCCAAAATGCAAATATATTTTACCTCATTTCCGGGGTAATTGAAATGGAACACGCCTTGGTGTGTGCCGTTGCTACAAAAAACAGCATTTAGTGTTTGCTGCATCTTCGCTGGCGGCAGCAGTGCATTTTAAGACCCAAACGAGACACCTGGGTGAAAGATCGGAGAAGTGCTGGTGGGAAAACGTATTTGTTTCTGGCACGATGCACGACTCGCGAGTCACCTGCGAGTGACGTACTTCCGTTTAGGAGGAGTATAGCGCTGACGTATGTGGCTTGAACAACCACATGCATTTACACCTGTCCAGTTTCATCTGAAATGCGTCCCAGACCACCTCCTGAAGTGGTTTGAGCGAACGAATTTCGTCTCGAAACCGTTTCGGAGGGCATTTAGACCTGGTCTTTTTACCATCGGATAGCTATCTGATCACAGAAAACGCATGAAGTGACCAGGTGTAAAAAGCCCCTTAGTTAATATCTGGAGCTTTAGGAGATGTGGGTTTGTTTAAAGGCTCAAAATCTCCAGAAAGAACCAACTTCCTTTCTTTACATGGCATACACTTCTCTTACCATGCTGTGAACCATGCTTTCTTCATAAAACAGCACAAACTGCTTCTAGCCAAAACAGAAAAAGGACTCGACGCACAACAGGAAAACAAGGAGATTTCCAAACGATCCCAAACGTTTGAACAGTAGTTTACACACCTAGGAACATGGCTTAGTTTAAATAGCTCTTGTCTGCCAACAGAGCTCTCTTTATACCTCAGTGACCGCTCTCTTCGGATGTCTGATGCTGTCTATGGCAGTGTCTGGAAGGCTGTTCTGGCTTTATAATGACCTGAGAGTTGAACCGTCACGTTCCACTTCAGTAGGCTCTGGTTTGGCCTCGGTCATCTAGAAATGCTTTTCTGACAGGCTTTAAACCAGCCAAGACTAGATAGTGCCATCCAGCTGGGATACTGCACGTCATGATGAAATCCACTATGCCACAGCGCAAGCGGTGCTTTTCAATTATGTTTAGCATTAACTGAAAATAAACGTAATTGCAGGAGGAATTTCATGCTAATAAAGCTATCCTTAAAAATATTTTGGTTTGCAGTAACAGTAAAATAAATAAATAAATAAATAAAATAAAAGGGTCTGTAGGTAGGTCTCTTTTTTTTTTCCCCTCAAGTTTCAATGTAAAAAAAAAAAAAGTACAATTTTGGTGATGGTGATTACGTAGGTATGAGTTTAAACGAATTAGCATATCGTGACGTCACTGACTGTGTCTTCAACCCGTGCCTTCGGGCGCATCAATGCAAACCTCATTTTGATGCAGGCTATATAGACTAGATGGGAGATGGGATGGGAAAAGATCTGGGCACAGTTTTTCCAGAACTTCGTGCCAAGTTAAAGCGGTGTCGAGCTGTTTTAATAAATTTTTTAGATGTATTATGGTGCCCGAACCCGTATGACGTTGAACGGTGACCACGAACATTTTGTTTACTGCAGCCGCAGCCATCATTACCAAGCTCGAACCGTTGACCCTGACAGTGAATGAGAGTCTGAGACGAAGCGAACGCACAGGCCATAGCGTGACATCCGGTAACCAACAGTGTAAACATAGATGATGTCACGGGTTTTTATTTAAAAGAAAGAACGTAGCCTTCGTTTGTATGTAGGACTAGGCAATTTATATATTTACAATACTTACTAAAATATCATTAATATTATTTTATTGCTTTTGTATTAGTTGATTGAAGAGTAAAATTTAACGCAAATTTACAACCGACAAGTCGGTCTGACTTTTTGAGTCGGTCCTAAATTGACAGGGTCGGTCGGGTTAACGGCAAACGAGAACATTTTTAAGGACGGCCTTAATGAGATCCTAAGTCTCTTATTCCACTTTTTTCTCACCTCACTGTTGATTCTAATCACTCTTTCTTGTTTCTCTCTCGGTCTCGTTCTCGGTCAGGTGCAGTAAGGTTACAGACCCCACTCCTCCTTCCCAGGAACAGGAAGCTGTATGAAGGCTGTGAGCTGGCCTGCTTTATGGACCACAGTGGCATGCTGGTCACTCTTCCCTATGACCTGAGGGTGAGAGCTCCAGGATCAGTGTTTTACTGCTCGTTTACATGCTCATGATGCTGAAACGGCCTCCGATGCAGAAAAGACCGGAATGTTTGTGAAATAAAAAAAAAAAGACTAGAGTGTCCACATGTACAATGCCATCATTTACCTTTTGCTCCAGTTTACAGTGTATTAACTGTTTGCTGTGTTCATAAGGACCAGATACTTATTTTATCTGTCACATGTTTTCTTTTTTTTTTTAACAGGTTTCATTTGCCAGATTTGTGGTCAGAAATGGCATTTCACACCTCAAAAGGTAACCAAACCACACAGAATAATTTAATATTTATCTTCTATCTTATGTTGGGTTTATATATGAGGGCTTTTGATGCTCACCTCCTGCTTTGGGAGTTTCTTCTGGACTGGAAAGTGAAAGCGCATGTTGATGCTAGCTGCTCGATCGTCCCGAGTCCTCTGGGATAGGCTTTAGTCCCTTCAGTGTAGCATAAGCAATTTATAATATGTAGGTCATTAATAATAACTCCTGATGTTGATCAGGTACAGTATCGAGCGTGTGTTCAGGCCACGGAAGTTGGACAGGGCTCATCCTAAAGAGCTGCTCGAGTGTGCTTTCGACATTGTTGTGCCTGTGACAAACAGCTTACTCCCTGACGCTGAGACCATCTACACCATCTCTGAGGTCATCCAGGAGTTCACGGCGCTCCAGGTACCAGAAGCCAGCAGCGGCAACACTGAATCGTGTCGAATATTAAAAAAAAAAAAACATTCATTATGTAAATAATTAGCTAGTGGACACTTTTTTTATACACTTGGATAAAGTGGCTGCTTTGTGCATTGGGGCTATGAGGATTGTTGGTTAATTTTGAGATCGTGTATAGGAAATGAACAGGATCACGATGGTAGTACAGGTTATTGGATTTGCTGCATTACAGGAAAGGAACTACACAATCTATCTGAACCACACCAGCCTGTTACGAGCCATTCTGCTGCACAGTGGCGTACCAGAGGACAAACTAAGCCATGCATCTAGTATACTGTGTGATGCAATGGTAAGCTTTGGACAGCACATTAATTTACATTTACAGCATTTATCCAGAGTGACTTACATTTTATCTCGTACAACTGAGCAATTGAGGGTTATGGGCTTTGCTCAGGGACCCAGCAGTGGCAGCTTGGCGGACGTAGGAATCGAACTCACAACC